>NC_079189.1:226038394-226338394 GCF_029499605.1 Hyla sarda
CGCAGACTTCCGCGCAAAGAATGAACATGTTCGTTCTTTGCGTGGAACAATTTCAGCGGCGGAATTGTCCGCCGCTGAAATTCCGCAGTGTGAACGGGTCTCGCGGAAACCCATTCACACTGATGTTTATGTTCACAGCGCGTAATTCCATATGCGGAATTCTGCGGGAATTAGGGTATGTTCTTTCTTTGCGCGGAACAATTTCAGCGGTGGAATTGTCCGCCGCTGAAATTCCACAGTGTGAACGGGTTTCCCGAAAACCCATTCACACTGATGTTTATGTTCTCAGCACATAATTCCGTTTGTGGAATTCCGCGGGAATTACGTATTGTGAACATACCCTTACAAGTTAGTTCCATCTGGTAAAGTTATGGAATATCACTGGGGTATGCTATCATGTTATGACTGGGTGGGAGTACAACCTCTGGGACCCCTACCAATCCTAAAAATTAAGGGGACTGTACCGTCCTTTCACTTTTCGCCACATAGTAGCACTTCTAGGTAATTGCCTGTTCAGGGATCTGTAATACATATACTGTATTCTCAGTGGGGGTCCCAAAGGTCGTCCTATCAATATGCCGTTTGTTTACAACATGGGAATCCCTCTTTTAAGGGGGATTCCAGGGAAAACTTGTTTTTTTAACTTTTATTCCTCTTCTATTCTATTTTTTACTTCTATTGAAAAAATCTTAATCCTTCCAATAATTATCAGCTGCTGAAGTTGAGTTGTTCTTTTCTGTCTGGCAACAGCGCTCTCTGCTGACATCTCTGCTTGTCTCGGGAACTGCACAGAACAGAATAGATTTGCTATGGGGATTTTCTTCTACTCACTGGACAGTCCTCGAGACAGGTGTCATTAGAGAGCACTTAGACAGAAAAGAACAACTCAACTTCAGCAGCTCATAAATACTGAAAGGATTAAGATTTTTTAATAGAAGTAATTTACAAATCTGTTAACTTTCTGGCGCCAGATTATATATATATATATATATATATATATATATATATATATATATATACATATATATATATATGTATATATAAAGATTTTTCCTGGATAACCCCTTTAACCATTGACAGAGAATCAGAGACTGGTTTGCTCCTCAAAGGGATACGTAGTGATCTCATATTTTTTTTTAACAATTAAAGGGTTAATAGAACTTGGAAGCGGATACAATAAAAATGGAAAGAATTCTGACGGATTCTTATTGAACATGTTAGAAATCAATTTGTATATAGTCAGATAAATGTCTATATATATATATATATATATATGTATGTATATAACCTATTTAATAAAGGTGGTAAGACAGTAGCAGCACCCAATGATACCTATTACAATGCTCACAGACTCACAGGCCATGTGCAATTTTTTGGCTGTTTTTCATGAAAAAAAACACTGAAGATCTTAGCTGTTTTGTCTGCTATTTTTTAGCACTTTTTTTTGTACTTTTAAACTTTTTGTGCTTTTTTTCTGCCCATGTTTTTTTCTGCTTCCAATGTTATTGTGCAGTTTGCAAACCAGTTGTTTTTAAACAAACATGGCCCCAAAAATGTGCTAAAAAATAAAAAATAAGTTTTAATTAAAACCACCGAAACTTTATGGAAATATAAAAGAGGACTGCACACTGAATTTTTATGCTGTAACATTTTACTAAATGTCAATTACTACAATACTCAAAAAATTTGCCTTTTTAGGAGTTTTGTGAAGCTGCAAAAATGTTGTTTTACAGAATAATAAAATAGCCCAAAATACTGTGTGCAAATAACTTCACAATATTATGCTAGACATTAGAAAACGTTTTACATATCAGTTTAAAAAAAAAGTCTTAACAATTATGTAAAAAATGTATCATAATATATAAACCAATGTAAAATTGTATCCTATATGTGACTTAAAGCGTACCCGACAGATCCAACAAACTTTTTTTTTTTAAATATATCACTCAGTACCTAATCATGACCATGTACATCTAATTTTTATGTGTCTAGCGCCTTTATTTATTTTTTTATTACACTTTTAATTTAGCTCACTAGTCTGAATTCCTCTCAAAGGGATGGGGCGTGGCCTCACTGTGCAGGTCTCCGCCCCCTCCCTCAGTATGCTGTCTGCTCACATCTCCCCTAGCATTAGCAAAACTACAACTCCCAGCTTGTCCTCACTGACAGTAGCGGGAAACAAGCTGAAAGTGGGAGGATTTTTCCTCTAGCTGTGAGCCCTGCACTCACAGCTGTCAATCAAGGAAGTGTGTCCATGACATAGGTGATGATGCATGGACACAGCAGGACTAGTATGTGTCCAAGCAGGCAGGGGGGGCAGTTGTTTGATTGGCTTTTGCAGTATGAAATACTAAACATTTTCTAATGAAAGCAATTGCAAAACCTATTGGTTATACATGCTTTACAACATATCAAAAGGTTTTGTATCTGACAGTACCCATTTAAATGTTTAAATATCTGCATGGATTTTCATGTTCTCATGGTGTTTTTCATAGTTTCTTCTCATACACTATGTGCGGTAATTGTACAGCCAAAAAGAAGTGTGTAAGTCATAAACTTCTCTTAATCACACAATTAAGCAATAAAAGCTACATATGGTCTCTTTCAATAGTAGTAAGCAGGGCTTTAGTAGTCATTAGCCACTTTATTAGGTACTCATTGCTAATACTTGGTTGGACCCTATTTTGCCTTCATTCTTTGTGGCATACTTTCTGCAAGGTGCTGAAAACCTTCCCTAGATATTTTCTCCATATGGATGTGATGGCACCACAGAGTTGCTGCAGATTTGTCAGCTGTACATCCATGTTGTAAATCTCCTGTTCCACCACATCCCAGGGGTGCTCTATTGGACTGAGATCTACATTATCCAATTCATTATAATATTGCTTTTACTGAAGAAGAACCCTATGAAGGTTCCAAAACGCGTCTAAATAGCAATAAGTTCTTAACCACCACAGGGAATTATCGTTTTTTATCAAATACATTATCAGAGATCTGAAGCCGCATGGTGCATTATCCTGCTGCAAGTAGCCATCAGAAGATGGGTACACCGAGGTCATAACGTGATGGACATTGTCAGCAACAATACTCAGGTAGGCGGCAATCATGTTTAAACAATGCTCAATTGTACTAAGGGACCCAAAGTGTGCAAAGAAAATGTCCTCCACCCCATTACACCACCACCAGCCTGAACCATTGTTACGAGACAGGATAGATCCATGCTTTCATGTTATTTATGCCAAATTCTGCCATCTGAATGTCCCAGTTGGAAGAGAGACTGATCAGACCAGGCAATGTTCCTCCAGTCTACCATTGTCCAATTTTGGTGAGCCTGTGTGAATTGTCGTCTCAGTTTCCTGTTCTTAGGTGACAGGATTGGCATCCAGTGTGGTCTGCTGCTGCAGCCCATCTGCTTTAAGGTTGGAGGTGTTGTGCATTCAGAGATGGTATTCTGCATAACCTGGTTGTAATGAGTAGTTTTTTGAGTTACTGTTGCCTTTCTGTCATCTCAAACTAGTCTTTCCATTCTCCTCTGACATTCACAAGGTATTTTTGTCCACACAACTGCTGCTTACTGGATTTTTTTAAATCTTTTTTTGGACCATTTTCTGTAAACCCTAAAGATGGTTGTTCATGAAAATTCCAATAGATCAGCAATCTTTGAAATATTTAGACCAGCCCATCGGGCTCCAACAACACTACCAATGTGAAAGTCACCTACCTCTCCTTTCCTCCCCATTCTTATACTCATTTTGAACTTCAACAAGTTGTCTTGACCATGTTTACATGCCTAAATTCTGTCATGTGATTTGCGGATTAGCTACAGTATATAACTGGTGCACTGGGAGGGACTATACACAACTGATTAAAAAATACATGCATATTTAAATGCATATGAGACACTTCAACGTCCACTGATAGGCTCCTCTACTGTGTAACAATACTCACTTATTAGTTGTTAGTCTAAAGCTGGTGACACGCATCATATAGCAGTTGGCCAACAACTATCTCTCCTGATTCTCCCATTCTCTTGCACACTTAGCTTGACTAAGCACGAATGTGTTCTCTACCAGTAGATGGGAGTCAGGCACCTCTGTTGGTGGTATTTCTCCCTAGACATGTGCAATTCGTTTCAGAACGAATACTAAATTTTACGAATTTTCCCGTTTTCGGGTGTTTTTTATACAATCCGAATACACGGAAAAAAGAATTTGAATATTTCCGAAAAAGAATACGAATATGAATATACAGTTAACGAATGCATTCGTTATGAGTAAACCGAATGTAAGGAATGAATTATATTTTTTTCATTAGGTTTACCTGAGGAAAACTTGCCTTCCTACACAGAGAAAACTGCAAAAAAAGGTGAAAACAACAAGAATCCTAAGGTAACACCTGCTATTTATTACCAAAGAGGATCAGCAAGTGAAACCAATGGGCATTTCGTTTAGTAACGAATGCAAAATTTAATGAATTTTACAGATATAACGAAAGATCCGAATTAACGAATGCATTCGATGTTATTAACGAATGCATCCAAAAACAAACATTTTTTTAGCCTATGCATCCGAAAACCGAATATAACGAATTAACAGCATTCCGAATATTCACAGTACCGAAAATTTTTGAAAATGAACGAAACAAAAAGAAACAAAATTTTTGGTTCTGCACATGTCTATTTCTCCCCACAGAACAAGGTACCCCCGGGGGCCCGATCCATATTATCTTCACAATTGCTGATGAGGGAGAGTTACGAGGCACCTAGGCCCATTTGATGGTCACCCAGTCACTCAAAAATCTCCTGGTTCTGCTAAAATGAAGCTAATGTATATGGTCAGTTGCGGATGGGAGTGTATCTACAGGGGCAAGCAACCTTCAGAGGGGTCCTATCTATAGGGGGAAAACTACATACAGAGGGGAAAACTACCTACAGAGATGCAAACTACCTATGGGGGGGTGGGGGGGGTGGCAATCTATCTTCAGTCAGGTCCTTAGAGGTTTGTCTGGCAGTTTCTGCAAAGAGGTGAGTTGGGACTGGAACAAATTGTCATGGCGGCCTGGGCCAGATAAAGAAAAAAAGGGAAACTGAACGATTCAGATCAGAGACGTGTGAGCCACTGGATATAACAGAACAAGCCATCAAATTGCATTGTAACTTTTAAGAATAGGCATTAGAACATATGTTCCCTAAGGGTATGTTCAGATGAAAGATTATTTAGTCAGAAGTATCCATTACAAGTCCTTGGCAGAAAATCAAAGCATACCCTTTTCCCTTTGTATGCTGTGTTTTTGGACGTGGCTTAGCCCCATTTTATAGGTCAGGCCACCTGACACAGTGTACATGCAGACATCAGGAAGTTCTCTGCAACATGGGCTTACACAGAAATACATTTGTATAATCCATGGATTCCATACTGACGTCTTCTATTGAAGTCCCTGGGAGGCTCATAAAATGGGTTTTTCTATTTGGTGTGGTTATGGAACAAATCTGCATTCAGCCTTAAAGGGTTACTCTGCCCCTAGACATCTTATCCCCTATCCAAAGGGTAGGGGATAAGATGTCTGATTGCGGAGGTCCTGCCGCTAGGGACCCCCGCGATCTCGGCTGCAGCACCCCAGACATCCGGTGAACTTCGCTCCGTACCTGATGACTGGCAATGCAGGACCAAGGCTTGTGATGTCACAACCATGCCCTCACAGTGCAAGTCTATGGGAGGGGGCGTGATATGGCTATATGTTACATGGTATATGCTGTACTGTACAAGTTGCTTGATTCTTACATGTGTGCCTATTCCCTTCTCCATGTATAGACTTATCTTCACTCAGGTTATTACAGGACTGTTTTAGTACTATAGGGGCAGGTTTCCTCCAGGGAGGGCTCCTAGGGACCCATTCTGTTGTGGTTTTGGTTCGGGAGGGATCATTTTAAGTGTTTTTAAAATTTGTATGTCTAGCCTTGATTGTTAATAAAGATTGTTATTTTTTTAAATGAAGGAGTGCACCTCATTAGTGTACTGCTTTTTCTTCTTTGTATATATGTATTCTGCTGACATCTTGGGGCTAGAAACTACAAGACACCTTCAGAGGTCTAGCATTGTTCATGTCTTGATAGATCAGAGCTGTTTTGGTGGCACAATAGGTGTGTGGTTTTAAGGTCATGGCTACTGGTGAATGTCATTTATTTAAACTTATTGAAAAATGGACACTAGATAAATATGTTATCTGCCAGTGCCAAGTACTAGTATGCATGATATATAGGGCCATATGGTGGCTTAGTGGCTAGCATGATTGTGGCTGCTTTCCACTACTTAGGAATGTAAATTTGAATGCAGCTGAGTGCGACATCAACATAGAGCTGTGTTTCCCAACCAGGGTGCCTCCAGATTGGGGCTGGGCGATATGGCCAAATATGTGCATCGCAGTATTTTTGTAACTTATGGCGGTTCCATGGTATATAACGGTATTCCCCCCCCCCAAAGAAATTATTAGCTCAGCGCTGCGCTGTTCCCATGGGGGTAAATACTCACATATCACTCGCATGCGCTGCTCTCCTCGTTCTCCTGTTTGCTGCGGCCGCTGGCGCTGAGACTCTATACTGTATCCCTATGCCCGGGCTGCAAATGGTAAACAAAAATAAACTTTAACGAATGTTCCTACATTGGCCTTACGCTCTTCCTGGGGACGTGAACGTCGGACAGCCGTCAGCCTATCACCGGCCACAGCGATGTTCCGCCTCGGCCGGTGATAGGCTGAGCCCACTGTCATGTAAGAAGCCGGCTTCTTACATGACAGTGCGCTCAACCCATCACCAGCCAAGGCGGAACATCGCTGCGGCCAGTGATAGGCTGATGGCTTTCCGACGTTCCATTCCGTAGGAAGCAAGTCCGGACCGACGGGGAAGGTGAGTTAAAGTTTATTTTGTTTACCTTTTACAGCCTGGGCATAGGGATACAGTATAGAGCAGTGGTCTTCAACCTGCCGACCTCCAGATGTTGCAAAACTACAACTCCCAGCATGCTGGGAGTTATAGTTTTGCTACATCTGGAGCTTGAAGACCACTGGTATAGAGTGTCAGCGCCGGCGGCTGCCACAAACAGGAGGACGAGGAGGGCAGCGCTTGCGGGTGATATGTGAGTAGTACCCTGATGGGGACAGAGCAGCGCTGGGCTAATAATTAATTGGAGGGGGCAGAACAGCTCTCACGGGTCACATATGATTAGTTCCCCGATGTGGGGACAGCGCAGCGCTGGGCTGATAATTAATTTATTCCCGAGGGGGAGGGGCCAAACCAGTATTGCGCTATGGGTTAAAATTCATATAGTGCAGCACAAAAATTTCGGTATTCGGTATGAACCGGTATACAGCCCAGCCCTACTCCAGATGTTGCAAAACTACCACTCCCAGTGTGCCCCAACAGGCAAAGGCTGTCTGTAGATACTGGCAGTTGTAGTTGTGCAACAGCTAAAGGCACCGTGGTTGGGAAACACTGCCATAGAGTTCCATGTCTTGTTATGGGTTTCCTCTGGGTACTCTGGTTTTCTCCTACATTCGAAAAACTTAGTAGTGTAACTGGCTCCATATAACATTGACTCCAGTGTGTATCTGTCTTATATAGGAAAATAGTGAATGATGACCTTCTATTCAAAGTGCTGAAGACTATGTAAGCCCTATGAACAACAAAAGTAGTATTAGTGACTACATTCACATAGGATAACTATTATATAATATACTACGTTGCAGTCGCACATGCTTACCAATGGCTTCTACGGGTTACAATGTGGCAGACACATCCAGGCCAATCTATATAATAAACCGGACTCATTGTCCCAGACTCCATGACTTGTTTGCCTTACACATTCCAATCCCTGCAAGTAAACTCATTAGTTATTAACTAACTAGTAATGAACAAAGACAGTAGAGCCTGTTGTCATCTGAATTAATGTTCACTATTAATGGAGTTTACAGTGTTAACCCTTCCGTTGCTAGGGGGCTTTTGAATCCAGTGACTATATCATTTGAAATGACACACTCTCTAAGGCCACTTTCCTACTGTTATAGTCAGTATGTTTCCCATAAATGTACAAACAGGAGTGTAATTAAAAGACATTTAGCAGTTCCCCTGTGTATTATATGTATTAATGTATTATTGGTGCAGACAATGAAGTTTACATGACAAGTAAATATGTCTACCAATTGTAGTTGTCCACTTCTAAACTGGGACAGTTTCCCCATTTATGTCTAGACACATTTTTGTTCTTTTAGTACACGTGGAGTTGCAAGCTAGAAAGTTCTATGAGATCCATTACAGCACGTCAGGCCACGCAATGGGGTTCTAAGTCTTCAGCTATGAATGCAATATAAGTAACCTTGCTCTGCTTTGGATTGATGACATAAAGTGGTGGTTACAGGGGAATTGGTGTAGGCTGGCTAGTAAGGGTAATCCTATGACTATGTCACATGGTGTAGCTAACCGGGTGTTCCCTTGTAACCCAACCACAACCTTTTCTCAATGAAGTTGTTCCTGTGTGCAACATGCAGGAATGAGACCTCTGGACACTAAGATTCTGTGAAACAACTTTACTTAAAGGGGTACTCTGGTGGAAAACTTTTTTTTAAATCAACTGGTGCCAGAAAGTTAAACAGATTTGTAAATTACTTCTATTAAAAAAATCTTAATCCTTCCACTACTTATTAGCTGCTGAATACTACAGAGGAAATTATTTTCTTTTTGGAACACAGTGCTCTCTGCTGACATCACGAGCACAGTGCTCTCTGCTGATATCTCTGTCCATTTTAGGAACTGTCCAGAGCAGCATATGTTTGCTATGGGGATTTTCTCTGGACAGTTCTTAAAATGGACAGAGATGCTGTGCTCGTGATGTTAGCTCGTGAGCACTGCGCTTGTGATGTTAGTAGAGAGCTCTGTGTTCCAAAAAGAAAATCATTTCCTCTGTAGTATTCAGCAGCTAATAAGTACTGGAAGGATTTCGATTTTTTAATAGAAGTAATTTACAAATCTGTTTAACTTTCTGGCACCAGTTGATTTAAAAAAAAAAAAAAAAAAAAAAATTTCCACCGGAGTACCCCTTTAAACTTCTGGTGGAATTGCAATAAATGCAGTAGCTTTAGTATAACCTGAAATGTCACAGCTTTGTACCTAAAAGAATGGATATTTGGTCACTGTCGCTTTAGATGATTTTATAGCAGCTTAACTGAATTTAGTAATCTTGAGGGCTTCTTAGCACATAAAAGTGAAATGTCTAGTGCAGATGTATATGCCTGATACCTATAAGCATATATCCAGTGAATCCTTTACTCTGGACTAGAGACTTGACTCTACAGAAATTATACCTAGGTTAAAGAAATAATAGGAAATAGGCTAGGAAAGGTGAACACTTTGCTGGCTGATTGGAACTTTTAGCAAGTGAAGGCCAATGTGATGTTACTCTGGCCAAGACCAGACCTAGACTAACAGTTCTAATAGGTATAGATACTCCTCTTTTCCTGGGATAGGAAGGTTGGACTAGGGACTTCTATTGCAATCATTGGCTAGGAGGATTATGTGACCAAAGCATAATTTTTCTTTGTACAGTAAATTCAGAAATGTTAACCCTTTACACTTTCGTAACTTCAGTGTATACATTAAAACTAAAAAACACATTTACATTAACTCTCCACTACCTGATACACATTTATGCATTATGCAAAACCTTTTGCCACCCAACAATTTTCATTGCATGATAACTTGGCTGTCTCAGTTGTACTGGAACACTGCAATAATACAATGTAAACTCACTGTTCATGAAGTGACCATTGACAATACATAGTAACATAGTAACATAGTTCATAAGGTTGAAAAAAGACCAGAGTCCATCAAGTTCAACCTACACCCCTAATAAGTCCCTACTGAGTTGATCCAGAGGAAGGCAAAATAGAGTTGTCCTGTCCACCATAGACTAAAGATGTCCAAACACATTTGAATAACTGGGCAGTCCCACAGATTTTGGTAGGACTGGCCATCCATCTAATGTGTATTGAGGTTTATTGATTTTCCCCTGATGGAAAATGTCAGCAGAAAGTAGGGCTAAGCATCTTGAATTTCAACATGAGCGATCTTTTGTTCTCCAGGAAAATAAGTCTCCACAAAACGTGTTTGGCAGTGGTTTATTCCTTCCTCACATTGAGAATAGATGCATCTTTGGCCAAGCAAAGTGTGCATCCATATGCGGGGAGGGTCAGGAATTATAGGTGTGGACAACAGCTATCTTTAGTTGTAAGATCTGCAACTTACATTATGCCAGGTCAGCAGTAAAATTCTGCGCCTGTACATATCTAAATGGGCCCTTTAGATAACTTAGAGCCCATTCACACAGCCAGTTACTCTGTTGAAAGAATAATCATGTTCATTTTATCAACGGAATCCGCTCAGAAATGCATTGCTGTCAGTAAAGACATAGCCCATTTTCAGTGGTCCTAGCGCCAACTTGTTTTGCCAGCGCCTGCTGCCCACAGAATGTCATAGTAACATAGTTTATAAGGTTGAAAAAAGACCAGAGTCCATCAAGTCCAACCAATATCCCTAATGAGTTCCTGCTGTGTTGATCCAGAGGAAGGCAAAAATCCCTCAAACTAGAGGTAAAAATTCCTTCCCGACTCCAAATATGGCAGATGTCTGCTGAGAAATAAGCCCTTAGTGGTTGAACAGATAATATATAAAAACATTAGAGTATGGAGTTTTTCATTGAAGTATTAGGAAGACATTCCCTATTCCAACAAGTCATTTATTGGATTATGGCCATTATGTTTTCACATTGAAGACAATCAAAGTAAAGCAGTTCTCTTTTCAATGTAATGATGTATCTGTTAGTTTGATTTGTTTATTGGTAATTGTAGTAAATATAGATCTATTTAACAGTACTGATTTGTCTTGATTAAAACCTTATTTGAAAACAAGCAAGGAACTGCTAGGGAGAATTCAGTGATTATACGTGCTTAGAGGCACATATTTGACATTTCGATCCTGGTATCAAAATAATCAGTTATTTTGGCAATTCCCTTATTTGTTTTGTAGTTTTGTGCCTCCTTAATGACCATGCAGGGTCAGCAGCAAGAAACACCAATTGAATGTTTATTTTAAGACACATGGCT
This sequence comes from Hyla sarda, assembly GCF_029499605.1. Taxonomy (NCBI): domain Eukaryota; kingdom Metazoa; phylum Chordata; class Amphibia; order Anura; family Hylidae; genus Hyla; species Hyla sarda. The sequence goes on from NC_079189.1 coordinate 226,049,543, forward strand.
TGTAATGAATGGAAAATTGCTGCATATGCCAACTAGGCAAGTTATTCAGAGTTTTTGCCGTTGTACAATTTGCCCATTTCTAATTATTTCAGAATTTCTGCCAATGTTTGCAAAATGGACAAACTGAGTTCAAACTGATGCTTGGCAGTAAATTATCTACGTTCAGCCAGATCTAATTATCATGTTGGGATCACTAGCTAAGGTTATAGTAATACACGATGACTAAGGCTGAAGTAACAATTTCTTCTCTTGAATAGCCTAGGGAATTTTGGACACTGAACATGAGATAAACAATATGAACATAACGCTGGCCTTAGACGTGAGACAATCAACAGTCGCAACAATTACAAATGTTTTCCTGTTTATCAGCCATTGAGCGATCATTTTATGTCATCCAATAGAATTACTGCTGGCAATAACTTTGATGTTGCTGAAAAATGCCATACTAAACTTGTGCCACATTTTCAGGAGTCAAGATGCGGTCTTGAAAAAAAGGCCAGGACACACCACTGTGCGCCACAAATTTCCGGAACTTCATTGATCAGTGTGCTCTGCGATCATTTGGTAGAGCCTGATGCAGCCAGGCTCCATCAAATGAAAAGCCATGGACCGGGACAGAAGGAGAGGTAAGCCCCCCGACTACCTCTACAGTAGATCGCTACCCCCCCACCCCGTGATCGTACATGGGTCGCGAAGGGGTCGAAAATCTTGTTGGGGCGGCAATTTGCCAGTGGGACCCATTGTATGGCCGGCCCTGATCAATGTTATTCTTATAAAGATTATGTACAATTGCCACATTCATCAAAACTGTCAGTACAACTTCTCATAGCAACTTATAACAGCTCACCTTAACTTTCTTAACCTACCTAAGGAAAAAAGGTGTGTGCAAGGTGTGGTGTGATGCGTTGCTATGGGCAAGAAGGCCTGTCTCTGCAACTTCACTCTGATTGACTGATTTGTATGTATGTCCAGAATGCTGTAGAGTGCAACAGATATACAGACAGACACTTGGGAGTATCATGTATATTTTATGTATTTATGTGTCCTTACCACTGTGGGCATCCACTTATTTTATATCCAGATCAGTGGATTGTCCGCAGTTTTAGAACTTGGTTTGAGTGTGAGGTATGTTACCAACAGGTAACGGGTAGCCGCTGCAAGGACCTGTGAGGTCTGTCTGTTTCGGGGTGGACTCTAGGCACTTGGTGCAGCTATAGCCCACAGGCGTGGTAGAGGTTAGCCCCGGGGACTCACAGAGTCAAGTACATAGACAGGGATAGACTAGGTGAGATCTCCCACAGTCGTAGAGATTCCTTGGGCCTGGAAAAAGGCTCTACATTTTACAAGGGATTTACCTTATGTCCCATGTGATGTCAAGGCCTGCACACATTTTTCTATCTGCATTGTATTTGTGACAAAAACTGCAACTGGATCCAGCTTAAAGAATTAAATATAAAGCTTAATGCCATCTAAAATTTAGGAAAATTTTATCAAAGGAAACTGAAGTGATAGAAGATTGGGATGAAATGTATGAAAATACAAGCCAGTGGCCTGTAAAAGGCTTTATGTGTAACAAGCTCTTTTCTTTCTGCACATGGTTGGCCCATATGGCGCATAATACAACTATGCATGATTGCCCTTCTAGTTCAGACAACATTGCTAGAGAGCAACTGCGACATCTGTCTTCCCTATAACGAGACTCCTAGGTAAGCAGTCTAAGGTTATCTATACAGTAAAATTCTGTTGATATCCTCACAGTTTTTTCTTTTATAGAGGGGGAATTTTTTCTTATATAGTAGGCGTGGTGTTGTAGATGTGTCAAATTTATTTCAATTTGAATCTGCAATTTTCAACTGAAATCTACACCATCTCCGAGCTGGCTTTCAGTGAGGGTGCACAGGCAACTTGAGATGCACCAGACGTGTGCATGTCGGAAACTGGTCTTCCCACAGACACTCCAAAATAATGAAAAAAGAAAGTTAAAATTATTATAGTTGATATGGTATGAAATATGGTCTATCATGCAGTGGAATGCTTATTGATATTTATCTCAGCTTTTTAAAATTTTGTACAGCATGTTTGCAGGAATGTAAAGTCGCCATGGTAACATTGATGACTTTCCAAATAACAGTGATTCTTCTAAGACCATTTGTCAGTGATATAATATGAAATTCATATACACACACTTTTACTGTGGTAATGGACTTATCATTTTTGACTGTGCACTAGATTTCCAAGCCCTAAGGGAAATCAGCTATTGATGCTCTGTAGGAGCAATGCAAGTGTTTGAGGGGAATATATCAATTCTATTGGAGCATCAAAGTCTATGGGGGGGATTTATCTGTGGTGTCCCGGTACTGTATTGCATTCAGTACCTAGTGCAGAGGTCCCCGAAGTCAGAGTAACTACGTTCAGGTAGGGTTCCTCAGGTGGGACAACCCCTAGTCGCCTCTCCTTAAGTCTAACTTTAATGTTAATAAATGTATATAGTGAGAATTATAGCTATATTTTATAGGAATGTATAGTACTTACCTTGTTAGGCGTCGCAGGACCTTCGGTCATGTGACCATGCTAGTAACCTCTATGGTATGTTGTAGGACCTTAGGAGGTCCTTGGGTCACGTGTTACCCACAAATCTCTGTAATGGTGATTGACATCAGTATGGATCAATTAGCATTAGTCCAGCCCCTGCCCATATATGGAAGCTGCGTCCAATTATCGCTCTCTTCGGTTGCTGCTCTCCTGGATGCCGGACTAACAGGACGGTGCTACGCAACTTTCAAAGACACGCTAGGCCTCAAAACCTATGGCCTCAGCAGAACCAAAAATCGTGAGTTTTACTCTAATTCCCGCTAATGCTAGCATGACTACTGGACCGCAACTAATTCCCCTAAATCCAGTGGAACAGCTCACTAGACTAAAGACTTTTAATGCTAAAGGCCCAACCATTGTCAATCTCCAAAGGAAGCTGTTGTTATGATAAGAGACTGTTATGTTAATGAAGTGTTCAGAAAATCTTCAGTAAAGTTAACGCAGTTTACTGAAGCTTTCCGGTTGTGGACAATCCATTATTATTATCTACCTCAAACCTATCATCATCTACCTCCCTATCGTTCCTGGGAAGGGAGGCAGTAGGAAAAGCTTTAGGCTATCACATATCAAAACCTATGCAGAGGAAAAGGTGACCAGTTGCCCATTACAACCAATCAGATCACTTCTTTTATTTTTCAGAGGCCTTGTTAAAAATGAAAGAAGCAATCTTATTGGTTGCTATGGGAATCTGGTCAACTTTCTCCCCACACAGATTTTGATAAATCTTCCCGTGCGTGTGTACCTGGTTCTAATGTTTTAAAGGAAGGTCCCCCTTCTTCCAGCACACATTTGCACTTTGATGCGGGCCCACTGGCTAGATTTAAATATTCATAAGCGTCGGTCACGTGAGTGCTCAAGTGACCAGCGCTTAGGAATATTTAAATCCAGCCGGCGGGCCCGCCTCCGGAGCGCGAGTTCGTGCTGAAAGAGGGGGACCTTCGGAGGATCAGGGTTGCAGACTGCAGGTAGGTATAGCAGTCTGAAACCCTGCATCGGTCTCCAGTTCACCCGCACTATATCCCGGTGTATCAGGTTATAGTGCGGGGGAAATGGTGACTGTTTTCCTTTAAAACATCTGATAAAAGGAAGTATTGCCTTAGTTAGTTGTTTCGAGCCAATTCATTAAAGGAGATTAAGAGATACTCTGACTTAAAGGGGTATTCCAGTATTTTTTTTATTTGACTATGCTACTGGGGTTGTAAAGTTAGTATAGTTCATAATACAGTGTCTGTACCTGTGTGTGATGTGGTCTCGCAATTCTTATGATCTTTGCTACAATGTCTATTTTTAACAGGATACAAAAATACTGTCTGAGGTTTTTCCAGGTTGCAGTGCGGCCCCAGACAATACATCGCTAGTTAGGTTATGACAGGGAGCTTGTCTACTTCAATGGGTGGAATACCTGCTGGGTGGTAAGGAGATCATTCTGCAGTGAATTTTAGTTTTGCAACAGCTGGAGGCACCCAGGTCAGAAAACACTGGTTCACAGGAAAGCATGGGAGGCAGCACACCTGTGCTTTAGTGGGTGGGATGGCTGATGTGTGGGAGGGAGAAAAGTGACCTCACAAACAAGGTATTATGGGACTTGTAGTTTGACAGAGGGATTTCAAACAGGAAATAGCCATTTCACAAAAAGATAGCAACAGCGTTATGGTGGACTCACAACATAGCCATTTAGCCCCAAGGCAAGCACGGATCCTTCTTAAGGACATCCATCACTGTCTGGCAGGTAAGTACTCAGATCATCTTATGGTGGATGTCCCCTTTAAGGCCCTTTTAGACTATTGGCTGAACACATTTATAGGAGCTCTCATTCCGAATAACTGCCATTTGTGAAAGGCCTAGTGATCAGCTGACAAATGACCAAATGGATATACTGTACCTATAGGATAGACCACTGATGTTTGTTTGTGGGGTCCCATCCTTACTGTCCCTGAGGCTGTGCCTAGTACTGAATCTGAACAAAGTGGTGCAAAACAACAAAGGTATGGTCATCTTCTTAGGTGATGAAATGGAATCTTCAAGTAAAGATGGAATTTCAGCTTATCTCTTTATTATCAAAGTCTCACTATAATAACGAATTTCAGGTACAGTTTCCCAATTTTTCATTTTTTAGCTTCATGAGAAAAAATTAGACACATACACACATGCACAAAAAAAAAAGGTGCCTCGAGGACTCAATCCACCCAATACATATACATATCAGTAATAATGTTACAGCTTATAAAAAAAAAGATTATATCTAATAAGTAAACTCTTTGATTACTATTACTATAGTAACAAACATTGGAGGCCTTCCTAGCAACTGGAGAATCATCATCAACAAAATGCACATTCACTGTTACTATTGATTGCCTTGAATATATATATATATAATATGTGTGTGTGTGTGTGTGTGCATTGACCAGTTGCCCATAGTAACCAATCAGACTGCTTCTTTGACTTTTCCGAAGCCTTTTTAAAAAAAATGCACTAAACAATCTGGTTGGTTGCTATGGGCAACTGGTCAACTTTTCCTCTGCAAAAGTTTTGATAAATCTCCCCTATATCTCTAATATTTTGCCATAAACCCAAAGAAGAGGAAACTGCCCTCAAACACATAACTGTTGTAGTAAGTTTTTTTATAACAAGTTTTCAAACAATTTTGACAAGAACACAAATAGTGAATATTGAACAGGTAACAGCAGGTAACAATAGAGAGCTAGTACTGTTGTGCGCACTGTCAGATTCAAAAACTTTTTATATGTTGTACATCTTGGCAAAACATTAACCTTCCTAATATACATCATAGGAAAATTTTATTTCCTTTTTAGAGAAATCATGGCTTATAAAATCATGGGTTTGTCCAAGCTGGAGCACAGGCATGAACAAAGTCCAGTAAGTGAGGGTGGGCTAGAACTCCTCTGTGCTCTCCTCTGTCTGATAGGACTCCTCTGTGCTCTCCTCTGTCTGATAGGACTCCTCTGTGCTCTCCTCTGTCTGATAGGACTCCTCTGTGCTCTCTCCTTTCTGATAGTACTCCTCTGTGCTCTCTCCTGTCTGATAGCACTCCTCTGTGATCTCTCCTGTCTGATATAACTCCTCTGTGCTCTCTCCTGTCTGATAGTACTCCTCTGTGCTCTCTCTTGTCTGATAGCACTCCTCTGTGCTCTCTCCTGTCTGATAATACTCCTCTGTGCTCTCTCCTGTCAGATAGCACTCCTCTGTGCGCTCTCCTGTCTGATAGTACTCCTCTGTGCTCTCTCCTGTCTGATAGGACTCCTCTGTGCTCTCTTCTGTCTGATAGCACTCCTCTGTGCTCCCTCCTGTCTAATAGTACTCCTCTGTGCTCTCTCTTGTCTGATAGCACTCCTCTGTGCTCTCTCTTGTCTGATAGTACTCCTCTGTGCTCTCTCCTATCTGGTATAACTCCTCTGTGCTCTCTCCTGTCTGACAGTACTCCTCTGTGCTCTCTCTTGTCTGATAGCACTCCTCTGTGCTCTCTCCTGTCTGATAATACTCCTCTGTGCTCTCTCCTGTCAGATAGCACTCCTCTGTGCTCTCTCCTGTCTGATAGTACTCCTCTGTGCTCTCTCCTGTCTGATAGGACTCCTCTGTGCTCTCTTCTGTCTGATAGCACTCCTCTGTGCTCCCTCCTGTCTAATAGTACTCCTCTGTGCTCTCTCTTGTCTGATAGTACTCCTCTGTGCTCTCTCTTGTCTGATAGTACTCCTCTGTGCTCTCCTCTGTCTGATAGTACTCCTCTGTGATCTCTCCTGTCTGGTATTACTCCTCTGTGCTCTCTCCTGTCTGATAGTACTCCTCTGTGCTCTCTCTTGTCTGATAGCACTCCTCTGTGCTCCCTCCTGTCTGATAGGACTCTTATGCGGTCCCTCCTGTCTCATAGGACTCTTCTCCGCTCCCTCCTGTCTGATAGCACTCCTCTGTGCTCTCTCCTGTCTGATAGCACTCCTCTGTGCTCTCTCTTGTCTGATAGTACTCCTCTGTGCTCTCTCCTGTCTGATAGGACTCCTCTGTGCTCTCTCTTGTCTGGTATTACTCCTCTGTGCTCTCTCCTGATCTGATAGTACTCCTCTGTGCTCTCTCTTGTCTGATAGCACTCCTCCGTGCTCTCTCCTGTCTGATAGTACTCCTCTGTGCTCTCTCCTGTCTGATAGTACTTCTCTGTGCTCTCCTCTGTCTGATAGTACTTCTCTGTGCTCTCTCCTGTCTGATAGCACTCCTCTGTGCTCTCTCCTGTCTGATAGCACTCCTCTGTGCTCTCTCCTGTCTGATAGTACTCCTTTGTGCTCTCTCCTGTCTGTTAGCACTCCTCTGTGCTCTCTCTTGTCTGATAGCACTCCTCTGCGCTTCCTCCTGTCTGATAGGACTCTTCTGCGCTCCCTCCTGTCTGATAGCAATCCTCTGTGCTCTCTCCTGTCTGATAGCACTCCTCTGTGCTCTCTCCTGTCTGATAGCACTCCTATGTGCTCTCTTCTGTCTGATAGCACTCCTCTGTGCTCTCTCCTGTCTGATAGGACTCCTCTGTGTTCTCTCCTGTCTGATAGTACTCCTCTGTTCTTTCTCCTGTCTGATAGCACTCCTCTGTGCTCTCTCCTGTCTTATAGGACTCCTCTGTGTTCTCTCCTGTCTGATAGTACTCCTCTGTGTTCTCTCCTGTCTGATAGCACTCCTCTGTTTTTTCTCCTGTCTGATAGTACTCCTCTGTGCTCTCTACTGTCTGATAGTACTCCTCTGTGCTCTCTCCTGTCTGATAGGACTCCTCTGTACTCTCTTTTGTCTTATAGGACTCCTCTGTGCTCTCTCCTGTCTGATAGGACTCCTCTGTGCTCTCTCCTGTCTGATAGGACTCCTCTGTACTCTCTCCTGTCTGATAGGACTCCTCTGTGCTCTCTCTTGTCTTATAGAACTCCTCTGTGCTCTCTCCTGTCTGATAGGACTACTCTGTGCTCTCTTCTGTCTGATAGTACTCCTCTGTGCTCTCTCCTGTCTGATAGGACTCCTCTGTGCTCTATCCTGTCTGATAGGACTCCTCTGTGCTCTCTCCTGTCTGATAGTACTCCTCTGTGCTCTCTCCTGTCTGATAGGACTCCTCTGTGCTCTATCCTGTCTGATAGGACTCCTCTGTGCTGTCTACTGTCCTGTCAGACACATCGGTGCTAGCCCACCCTCACTTACTGGACTTTGTCCATGCCTGTACTAATTTTCTTATAAAGTATATTGGAAAGGTTAATGTTTTGCCAAGATGTACAACATATAAGAAGTTTTTGAATCTGACAGCGACCATTCAATAAAGATGTATGTTGCAGTGGAAACCTTAAAGATTTTGTTGCATTTCCTCAAAAGCTCACAGCACAATGTTAGATGTTAGTCACTCCAACTAACCCAGCAATTGGTTTTATGTGCATTATTGTAATATGAATGGTGAGCTGTCATTGTTTAGGATTACCATTTTGGGTGATCTATTTTAGAATGTATTATGCAAGACACAAGCTAAATAGGACTCCAACTACATTCAGTGCATTTGAATATGCTCAACTCCAATACTTCCCCACCACTATAAGACACCATGTGATTTAACATTGTACCCTAGAACCCCATGATTCCTCAACTTCTTCAGTTTTAGTGCAAGGGAGCTTGCCTGTGAACCAATGCTTCTAGTAGTCCCATAAAGCGGTCATAGCCACTTAGAGACCTCCTACTCTAGAGGACTGGTACAGGGACATTGCAATGATACAGCAAATGGAACAACTTGGATTCATTGCACATCCATCTAAGTCTCTCCTACATACCACACTCTCCGGAGTTTATCACTACACCTTCTTCTTCCTAGGATATGTTCTTTGGAGTGCCCTTTATTTATAATATCTGCTGCAGCACCAGGGGTGTCACAACTGTTTGGGCCTCTTTATAGCCTTTCTGATGCCCTCCACAGCCTCTATATTTTACAAATTGCATTGGTTGTTATATTGTTATATATTGTCACGATCACACCCTATTGGTCCAGCCAAGACATTAGAGAGAGGGTGATGGTGCAAGGGTTAAGGCCACCAGATCTCTGGGTATCCACTACTAGTCCCAGCAAGTCACCAAATTAACCCTTAGATAAACGTGTTTCCACCAGAGCTGCCTTCAGAAAGGTGAGCTCCTATATTTAGAGATCAAAGACCAGAGCTGATTAATTAAACATTTAATCTGATAAAAAGGTATTACAGTGCTATGCATAAAAATAAACAAATGACATACAGTTACAAAAATATGAAAGAGTTTAGCAAGGCAAGTTCAGAAAACAAAAGATGAAATTCTTACAGCATGATGAAATAGCAGTCCATGAGAGTGAGTTCCAGCTGTTCTTAGGATGGTCTTGTCAGCTTGTTGCACAGCCTTGAACAACAGTTGAGTCCAGCATTTTAAGTCTTATCTGCTTCTTTGGAGGGAAACTCCATTCCCCCCTCCCCTCTGATCCCACCAGGTGGGGCATCTCTCTTCCTGACCCCTTATCTGTTTGATTATATGATGGGACCAGAGTGCATGTCTTCAAAGGAAAAACCTAGCAGCCAGACCCCCAATAAAATGCAATACACAAACCCACAGTCTGAATGACCTCTCACCCCCAGGTCTCAGTTTACACACAGATACAGTTATAAAACACATGTATGTTTCCATAATCAGGCCTTGGGCCTGACATATATGTTTACACTATGGCCCTCTTATTTTAGTGAAAAGTCAGCTGAACTAACCATTTTTGGTGGGACCAGCTGACCCTTTAATATATATATGGGACTCTGCCTCCACAGATGATGTCAGGGGGAAGAAGGGCCAGGCATATTGAATAATAACGGCACAACCCTTTTGTTTTCAAGGAGCCAAGCGGCTGCCATAAACGTTTAGCAGTGGCTTACCTTACCTTTCCCCATTCACAACACAAGAACATTTGGCGAAAATAAACTTTCTTGAACATGGGATGAATAAGAGAGGCAACTGTTAGCTGAACTAAAGCTTGAACGTGTATGTCCACTTTTAGCATTAAAGGAAATTTGTCAGCTCTATTTGTTGCTAAAAGCTGCATTCACTGTTGGACAACATTAAGGGTATAAAAGCAAACTATACCTTTCCTGAGGTTAATAAAAAACGTTTTTGTAATTTTGAGCATAGTGGCCAAGCTGTTTAAGTGAGCCAGCCTGGCATGCCTCCTTGTTTGCCTCACCTCCCAGCCTGGAAGGATTGACATACAGGAGCTGGATGGTGAGTGTGAGTGAAGAAGTCTGCTAGGCTGTGTCACTTGAGCAGCCAGCATAACCTCCTTAACAAAAGTGTTGATTTTATAGGTTTGGCAACCACCATCAGGAGAGGCACAGTTTGTTATACCCTAATAGCTATTAAAGGGGTATTCCAGGCAAAAACTTTTTTTTCTATATTAACTGGCTCCGGAAAGTTAAATAGATTTGTAAATTATATAGAAAAATATTGCCCGGACCTTCCAAGGTAGTGTGATTGATTAAATAAACAATGGATAACTGGGTCGTACTCCAATAATAATTCGATAATTATTTATTTAAAATGTATAGTGCATTACTCCTCACAGGGCCCTTGTGAGAAAAAACACATATAGTAAATGTACAAGATTAAACAATCTTAAAATGTAAAAATATGCAAATATTAAAAAGTGACACTGGCATATGAGATAGCTCTATATAGACAATTCATATGATGTCTTTACGGTATTATAAAGATGCAGTATAAATGTCCTTTTGTGTGACAATTGTATATCAAATTGGATACTTTGTTACCGGTCCTGGATGGTGTGACTCTGTCAGCTCCCGCTGAGGCAATATAGTTGTTCCTGTGCCTAGATATCACAGTCAGCGGTCTTGGATGGTGCTGTGGCTTTAAACCTCAAGGTCCAGGTGTTACGCGGTGATGATCGTCCCAGGCTGGTGGCGCTGGCAGGCGCCGATGGTAGAGTCGCCGGGAGATCGTGCGCAGGCAAGCGCCGATGGTATGTTTGTCAGGAGACCAAGCACTGGCAGGAGCAAGTTTATCACATTGTGGATCTCCTACGCATTAGTCGATCCAGACTAGTGTCCGGTCCTGATCTTATCTGGCCAGCTCCGGCTCAGCTGACGTCACACGCCATCTAAACGAGGCAAGATCCATCTACCCAGCGTGTGGTCTCTGGCTTCTTCCAAGTCCAGCGGTGAGGAGATCGATATCATCAGCGCCTGCCAGCGCTTGGTCTCCTGACAAACATACCATCGGCGCTTGCCAGCGCACGGTCTCCCGGCGACTCTACCATCGGCGCCTGCCAGCGCCACCAGCCTGGGACGATCATCACCGCGTAACACCTGGACCTTGAGGTTTAAAGCCACAGCACCATCCAAGACCGCTGACTGTGATATCTAGGCACAGGAACAACTATATTGCCTCAGCGGGAGCTGACAGAGTCACACCATCCAGGACCGGTAACAAAGTATCCAATTTGATATACAATTGTCACACAAAAGGACATTTATACTGCATTTTTATAATACCGTAAAGACATCATATGAATTGTCTATATAGAGCTATCTCATATGCCAGTGTCACTTTTTAATATTTGCATATTTTTACATTTTAAGATTGTTTAATCTTGTACATTTACTATATGTGTTTTTTCTCACAAGGGCCCTGTGAGGAGTAATGCACTATGCATTTTAAATAAATAATTATCGAATTATTATTGGAGTACGACCCAGTTATCCATTGTTTATTTAATCAATCACACTACCTTGGAAGGTCCGGGCAATATTTTTCTATATATATTTTGCATTATTTTTGCAGCTGTGGTATAGTTGCATGCCCTGTTGACCTCAGGTAGGGTTTACATATTAATTGTGAGCTGCACTTGCACCTTTTTTCCTTTTCTTCAGATTTGTAAATTACTTCTATTAAAAAATCTTAATCCTTCCAATAGTTATTAGCTTCAGAATTTTTCTGTCTAACTGCTCAATGATGATGTCACGTCCCGGGAGCTGTGCATGATGGGAGAATATCCCCATAGGAACTGCACAGCTCCCGGGACGTGACATCATCATTGAGCAGTTAGACAGAAAACAACAACTCAACTTTAGAAGCTAATAACTATTGGAAGGATTAAGATTTTTTAATAGAAGTAATTTACAAATCTGTTTAATTTTCCGGAGCCAGTTGATATATAAAAAAAAAGTTTTGGCCTGGAATACCCCTTTAAATGGTGACTGCAGCTCTTGGTGTTCTGCAGCCTTGGGACAGCCCCCTAATTCTTTTGTATACTATTTCTTTTTTGAAATTATTCATTTGATCATTTGCACTCTATGTTTATTTTTACATTGTTGTATATTTGCTTTTTTTGCAATAAAACTTTTGTATCTAAAATTTGTAAAACTAATATTAATGCAGTATCCTAGTACCTGTGTCTCAGGACTGAGGAAATCCTGTTCTAACTGCGTAAATCTGTTTGTGGGGGTTTCATGAGTTTACTTGCCAAACTGTTGTCATTGTTTGCATATTCTGTGTAAGATGAGTGAATCGTTGGACACGTAACATACTCCCCAGCATGGCCTCCATGGCAAAATTTCTGGAAAGGTTGAGGGAGGAGTCCCTTGTCCAATACCCTCTCCCCAGAGGGCTGGACTCAAAAAACCAGGTGAGTTTAACCCCTCCATGACCCAGGCCATTTTCACCTTCAGGACCTGGGCATTTTTTGAACATCTCACCACTGTTACTTTAAACTATTAATAACTCTGGGATGCTTTTACTTTTCATTCTGATTCCGAGATTGTTTTTTTTTTTGTGACATATTCTACTTTATGTTTTTGGTAAAATTTCACTGATATTTGCATCCTTTCTTAGTAAAAAATCTAAAAATTTCATGAAAATTTTGAAAATTTAGCATTTTTCTAACTTTGTAACTCTCTGCTTGTAAGGAAAATTGATATTCCAAATAAATTACATATTGATTCACATATACAATATGTCCACTTTATGTTTGCATCAAAAAATTGACAAGTTTTTACTTTTGGAAGATACCAGAGGACTTCAAAGTTCAGCAGCAATTTTCCAATTTTTCGCAAGATTTTCAAAATCGTACTTTTTCAGGGACCAGTTCAGGTTTGAAGTGGATTTTAAGGGTCTTCATATTAGAAATACCCCATAAATGACCCCATTATAAAAACTGCACCCCCCAAAGTATTCAAAATGACATTCAGTCATTTTGAATACTGGACAGACTGAGCATGCTGAGATTTGTAGTTTTGCAACATCTGGAAGAGCACAGATTGGAGACCATTATACAGTGGTCTCCAAACTGTGGACCTCCAGATGTTGCAAAACTGCAACTCCCAGCATGCACAGAAAGCCAAAGGCTGTCTGGGCATGCTGGGAGTTGCAGTTTTGTAACTCCCAGAGGCAGCGGTGAGATTGCTTTACGGCGATCTCACTGCTGCCAATGAAGATGTCGCCCTGCTGCTGCAAACTCACCCCGGGGACGCACCACCGCCGGGACCGCCTGGAGGACGCCGCTCGCGCCGGGACCGCTCGGGACACCGCATGGCCGGGTAAGTGATGTCGGGGGACTGGTAAGGGACACTCAGCAGAGCGGTGTGTGTCCCGATCCCCGTGATCGGGACTTACACACCGCGCTGCTATCAGCTAGTCAGATTTGACTAGCTGATAGCAGCGATCGCTGGGGGGGTGGGGGATGAAACCCCCCGTGGTCGCATGGTAAGATGGCTGGCTATCAGTGATAGCCAGCCATCTTACCGGGCGCTGTGGGATGCCGCGGGTAGCGGCAAAAATGTTCATGACGTACCTGGTACGTCATGGGTCGGGAACACCTTCCCACTCATGACGTACAGGTATGTCATAGGCCGGGAAGGAGTTAAAGGGGTACTCCGGTGAAAAACTTTTTTTTTTTTTTTTTTAATCAACTGGTGCCAGAAAGTTAAACAGATTTGTAAATTACTTCTATAAAAAAAATCTTAATTCTTCCTGTACTTATTAGTTGCTGAATACTACTGTGGAAATTATTTTCCGTTTGAAACACAGAACTGTCTGCTGAAATCACGAGCACAGTGCTCTCTGCTGACATCTCTGTCCATTTTAGGAACTGCCCAGAGTAAAAGGAAATCCCCATAGCAAACATATGCTCTTCTGGACAGTTCCTAAAATGGACAGAGATGTCAGCAGAGAGCACTGTGCTTGTGATGTCAGCACAGTGTTTTTCACCGGAGTACCCCTTTAAGTCTAGCTTCTACCAGAGCAAAGCATCTCTTCAGCTCTGCTCCTGCTAGGACGACTAGTCAGTCATAAAGAAGTACCAAAACCTAGTGAGTGTTCTTTCTAGTTTCAGTTTAGGCCCATTCTTGAGCTCTGTTAAAGCTATAGCCTGCAACAAGCAAGTTACAAATCCTGATTCAGTTGCAGATGCCATAAAACCGGAGATATACAGTGATCCCTCAACATACGATGGTAATCCGTTCCGTTGAGGGATCTGTGCAATGTAAAGTATAGGACAGTAGTCTACAACCTGCGGACCTCCAGATGTTGCAGAACTACAACACCCAGCATGCCCGGACAGCCGTTGGCATGTCCGGGCATGCTGGGAGTTGTAGTTTTGCAACATCTGGAGGTCCGCAGGTTGAAGACCACTGGTGTTGGAGGTTATACTCACGTGTCCTCGCCGCTCTGGACCGTCACCGCTCGTCACCGCTGCCCTGGATGTCGCCATCCATCGCTGCCGCCGCGTCCCCGGGGTGTCCCCAATGCTACGGCAAGGCCTCTGCTTCCCCGGCCTCCTCGCTCTCCGTCGCCACCATCACGTCGTTACACACGCCGCTCCTATTGGATGACAGGACGGCGTGCGCAGCGACGTGATGACGACGATGGAGAGCGTCGACGATGCAGGGGATCCCGAAGAGGACGCGCCGGAGCCCCGAGAACAGGTAAGTGATCGTCAGCGGACCACACGGGGCACTGTAAACGGCTATCAGGTGGCAGCTGAAGCAGTCTGCACTGCCGGATAGCCGTTTATGCGATGGCCCCGACATACAAAAGCATCGTATGTTGATGCTGCCTTCAACATGCGATGGCCTCTGAGAGGACATCGCATGTTGAAATGATCGTATGTCGGGGCCATCGTAGGTCAGTGGGCCACTGTACCTAGGTCGTATGCACATTGAGCATAGCACTGTACACAGTTTAAAAGTTTTTTTCTCAAATGGTGATATCTACTCCTTCCTGTATCCAGCTTTAAGAAGTCAGAGAAAGTCAAAGAGAATCGCTGCACGAGGGTCCCACTGCATACATTAATCTATGTGGCTAACACCTCACTGAAGTTCTTCATCGAAAGTCCTGCACATAGGGTATGGTGCTAGAATATTGTGTGTTAAAGGGCTTCTCCGATGCTTACACATCTTATCCCCTATCCGCCCCCGTGTGACATCACGCCCCGCCCCTCAATGCAAGCTTACGGGAGGGGGCGTGATAGCTATCACGCCCCCTCCCGTAGGCTTGCATTGAGGGGCGGAGCGTGACGTCACACGGGGGTGGAGGTGTGAGGTCACACGCCACCGGCCCTGTAGTCGCCCGTAATCAGACCTGGAGCGAACACGCTCCGGGGACTGATTACAATCGGGGTGCCGTGTGCATGATCACGGGCGTCCCCAGCTGCGGGACTCCCGTGATCAGGCATCTTATCCCCTATCCTTTGGATAGGGGATAAGATGTTTAAGCACCGGAGAACCCCTTTAAGTATCTGCAACATAGTAAACCAACCTATGTAGGCCTTTACAGTAGAAACCATCTAATTGGACTGTCCCTGTATCCTGTCTGCATCTTCATTTCACTAGTTACACTATCTACAAGAGCAAAAAGCACACCAGATAATGTTCGGTAATTATATCTGCTATCAAAGCAACTCTTAAAGGGACAGTGATCAACTTTTCACTCATTTTCAACTTTTCACTAAAAAATGTAACACTCAGCGTTCTCAATCACTATTGTGGTCTTGTGTAATTGGATAATTTGCATGTCCTTGCCACGATGTCCTATGCAGCAGATCTATGACTATATTTTATTTTGGGAGTTAACACATTACATTTTGACTGAACATACATTTGACTAGTGGACATACCAACTACACCAACAGTAAATCTTTAGTTAGAACCACATCACTGACCACAGCACTTGGAATGCTAATGGGCATCAAAAGAATTTAGCATTTTGTTACTAAGTTTGTCTAGTTACTTTTAGCAGACATGCCAATACGTGGTGTCAGATTTCTACTGCTTTGTTCTAAGGCGCTATTAACGTGATCCTGCATGCACAATATTGTGTAGTGAATGAACTTCGGCTAAACAAAGAGGGTAAGGTAAGAAAGTCAAAAGGCAGATAGAAAAGCTGACAGGCTTCCCTGCACCATGATTAATATATGTGTCTGTGTAATGTGTAACTTCAATTACTGATTTACTAGGTTACTGAAAACAATTGAGTTTATATTTGTAGAACTTTGTTGTGTACAGCCAAAACACGATAAAGATATACATATATATAATAATAATCATAATTTTATTTATATTGCGCCTACAGATTCCGCAGCGCTTACATATATATATATATATATATATATATATATATAAAAAAAATTTGTATTTCATTATATGCATCAGGATGTATGTCTATCTATCTATCTATCTATTCCATAGACCCGTAAAGGGGTATTCCGCCCCTAGACATTTCATCCCCTATCCAAAGGATAGGGGATAAGATGTCAGATCGCCGCGGTCCCGCTGCTGGGGACCCCTGGGATCATTACAGCACAGAGCGAGTTCACTCTGCACGTAATGATGGGCAGTACAGGGGCCGGAGCATAGTTACGTCATGGCTCCTCCCCTCGTGATGTCACGGTCTGCCCCTTTCAATACAAGTCTATGGGAGGGGGCGTGGCGGTCGTCACGCCCCCTCCCATAGACTTGCATTAAGGGGAAGGGATGTGATGTCACGAGGGGCGGAGCCATGACATCACGCTGCTCCGTCCCCCGTATCGCCCGTCATTACGCACAGAGCGAACTTGCTCTGTGCTGTAATGATAGCGCGGTGCCACAGCGGGGATCCCGGGGGTCCCCAGCAGCGGGACCGCAGCGATTTGACATTTTATCCCCTATCCTTTGGATAGGGGATAAAATGTCTAGGGGCGGAGTACCCCTTTAAGGTGACTATATAAAAGAAAATAGTCTGTCCGAATTGTATGGTGGCCTCCCGGCCCACCAGTGACAATCGTTGAAGGGTCGAGCATGTTGAATTTCAACTGCTTTAGAGTAACTTTAGGGTAGGGTCACACGTGCCATATTTTTCTACGTATTTCCTACACATTAAAATGAATAGGTAGCAAAATCAGCTGCAGAAAATACCCTCCAGTGAAGTGCAGTGACTATGCCCATATAAACATTCTCACCTGTATATGACACAGAACATACATACAGTAAAGAAAGAAATGGGACAAGGAAGTTCTCGCCTTACATTTAACCTCTTAAGGACGCAGGGCGCTCGGTCCCGGTATATAACGCGGGGTCACGCCGTGACCCTGCATCATACCGGGTTGGTCCCAGCAGCTAATAAAAGCCGGGACCCTGGGCTAATAGCGTGCGGCACCGATCATTGTGCCGCTCGCTATTAACCCTTTAGTAGTTCCAAGCATAAGAGCCAGCAAAGACCACCTCTGTATGTGCACGTGATCAGCCAACCAGCAAGTCAGCAATCCATAAGTATAAGCGTGCTGTGGTGGAGATTGCATGCTATTAACCCTTTAGACGCAGCGTTCAAAGTTGATCGCGATGTCCTGATCAGCTAAAATGCGAGCCTTACCTGCCTCCGTCGTATCCGATCGGTGATTGATTGCTCCAAGCCTGAAGTCCAGGTTTCAGCAATCGACCTCCGATAACACTGATCTTTGCCGCGTTAATGCACGGCAATGATCTGTGTAGCAGATCAGTGTGTGCAGTGCTATAGCCAAAAAAAGTTAATATAGATAATTTAACCCCCCTTTTCCTATAAAAAAAAAACACAAAAAAAAACTGTGTAAATAAAAATAAAAACATATGTGATATCGCCGCATGCGTAAATGTCCGAACTATAAAAATATATTGTTAATAAAACCGCACAAAGTCCAAAATAGTGTATTTTTGGTCACTTTTGAGATCATGAAAAAATGAATAAAAAGAGATCAAAAAGTCCGGTCAATTCAAAAATGAGCCCTCATACCGGCCCGTACATGGAAAAATAAAAAAGTTATAGGGGTCAGAAGATAAGTTTAAGACAAGTTTAAACGTATACATTTTCCTGCATGTAGTTATAATTTTTTTTAGAAGTGCGTCAAAATCAAACCAATATAAGTAGGGTATCATTTTAACCGTATGGACCTGTAGAATAATGATAAGGTGTAATTTCTAACTAAAAATGTACTGCGTAGAAACAGAAGCTCCCAAATATTACAAAATTGCATTTTTTCTTCAATTTTGTCGCACAATGAATTTTTTTTCCGTTTCACTGTGGTTTTTCTAGTAAAATGACTAATGTCACTGCAAAGTAGAATTGGTGGTGCAAAAAATAAGCCATAATATGGAATTTTAGGTGCAACATTGAAAGTGTTATGATATTTAGAAGGTGATGAGGAAAAGATGAAAATGCAAAAAACGGAAAAACCTGAGTCCTTAAGGGGTCAAAGGGCTGCATGCCTCAATAATCTATCTTCCGAAAAAATATGTGATTGTCACTGAATGATTCCATTGTC
Organism: Hyla sarda; assembly: GCF_029499605.1. Taxonomy (NCBI): domain Eukaryota; kingdom Metazoa; phylum Chordata; class Amphibia; order Anura; family Hylidae; genus Hyla; species Hyla sarda. Next base: position 226,067,940 of record NC_079189.1, read on the forward strand.
ACTTTTACTAGTGTTCAAAGATAAAAATGAAACAGTCTTAATGCCTCTGTTGTAAATGCCAGTATTAACTGTCTATGGTCAGAGGTCCCACTAACATCCTCAAATTATTATCACCGGTATCAGGTAAATGGAAAGGTAAATATACAGTCAGCTCTTTGTCACAGCCTGAGGGTGCACAGAGGTTCTGATGGGCAACCAGGTAAATATACATGCAAATGTCTTTAGTCTCCCCCACTTAAAGTACTTTAAACCGGAATACTTTTACTTAATACATATTACAACATGATTGGTATAAAAAATATTTAAAAAATAGCTACGGCATTTATAGAGTTAAATGATCTTTATCATGGGTTACAGCTAGAGATGAGCAAAGTTTCAGTAATTCGATTTGTCACGAACCTCGTGGCTCGGCAGTTGATGCCTTATCCTTCATAAATGAGTTCAGCTTTCAGGTGCTCCGGTGGGCTGGAAAAGGTGGATACAGTCCTAGGAGAGAGTCTCCAGCCCACCGGAGCACCTGAAAGCTGAACTCATTTATGCAGGCTAAAGTCAGCAATTGCCAAGCCGAGAAGTTTGTGACGAATCGAATCACTGTAACTTCGCTCATCTCTAGTTACAGCAGTAGCAAGTCCAGTTGCTGCTAGCATTTATTTGGGAATCATGAGTGCTAGTGGCTAACAGCTAACCAATAGCACTTGAGATTCCCCCTATAACGATGGGCGCTGCATCCGCAGGCTGTTAGCACAGGTTGTAAGGACAGCCTTAAAACAAGAGCCAACCAATAGTAAAAACATTCAAGTGTTACATGATCCCCTACTATTTGAGGAGTTGTGCACAGGTGGATGATAAAAGCCATCCGTGAACAACCATGTGAGAAACACGTGCAGTATGAGACACTAGCCATATTGCATACATGCTATACCTACCACACTGTCCAACAAATGTGAACAGAATGTACAACTAATTTCATGAAGCTGTAATAACCTCATAATATAACTGCATTCAAAGACCCAAATGCACTAGTTGCATATTCTGAACATAGCTCATCTTTGCAAAACATCAAATCTCAAAACATATTTACTTGTAAAGTTTATAATGCATTATGTGACGTCTCCTCTCTATTACCCAGGATCCCAGAGTGTATGTCAGCTATATCTTCCTTCTTATCCTCTGGGTTTCCTAAAACTCAACAGAGAAAACAGAACACCACTCTCTCTCCAGTCCCACAAGTCCTCTGCCTTGTGGTCAATTTTTATTCTGCTCTGCCCTTACCACCCCCACTTCCACCTCAAAAACATTTCTCATCTGCTCTCAACTGGGACTTGACTAAGCTACTGGTACATGCCCTCATCATCTTTCCACTTGGACTTATGCAACGTCCTCCTTCCAATCCAACTTCAACTCTGCAGCCTGACTAATCCACCTCTCCCCTCCTCTGCCATTCTCTTCGCTACTTGTTTAACAATTAATGGCAAATCCATTTTGCCTAAACTGTTAACCATGACATACAAGGCCATCCAAAACCTGTCCCCTCCATACATCTCTGACCTGATCTCCCGATACCAACCCTAGCATAATCTCAACAACTCCGCTTGGGCTCTCCCCTCATCAGCACCTCACACAACTGTCTCCAAGATTTCTCCTGTGCTTCCCCCATACACTGGAACTCTCTACCCCAACACATCCAGCTCTCACCCACCATCAAGACTTGTAAAAGCAACCTGAAAACTCATCTCTCCAGGAAAACCTACAAATAACCCTGCTGCCACTGTACAGCCCTGAGAACAGCTGCTTCCCTTGTAAGCACTCGTGGGCAGGGTCCTCTTTCACCCCAAATAAGTCTACCATTTACTGTTTCATGTTCTATGTACTTTGTAACACTCATGTTTCTGGAGACAGGAACTCCGGCGTTTGTAGATCCGCTGGATCTGTGTGGCAGATGACTAGAACCATACCAGGGAATGGAGTCTAAGGGTAATGGCCCTTTCAATCTTAAAGCTCTGGTGCGCGTGCACCCTAAGGGACGGGGACATGCTCGCCGGGGCAGAGAGGCAGAGGCAGGAGAAACACCCGGAGAGTGATGGACTGGGGCTCGCATGCGGGCACGTCCCGCAATGCGAGTCCCAGCCCCGTTGGCAGCAGAAGGTAGTGGGACCATGCGCTCATGGCCAGCGTGTGTGGCCGGAGCACATTACATAACATACTTGTGTTTGTGTTATATACATTTTAATCTGTATCATATGTATAGTACACTGGAATTAAAAAGGGCTCCATAAAATAACTAATTCAAATATATAATAATAATACAGTATGACCTAGAAAGTTTATTGCAAAAATACAAGTAATATGTAACTTTGGCCATAAAGTACATGTTACTAAACAGATGGTCCCCGCTCAAATAAGACTGTGTAAGATTCCAAAACAGTGTAAAGCTCCAAGTGCCGTGTCCTTTCAATTCCATTCTGCTCAGTTAAAGCGAGTGGTATACAGAATTCCCACAATTTCCATCTCATGCAGGGGATGTTCGTGGTTTAGGGGGAATGCTGCTTAACATACATGTAATCCACTGTAAAATAATAAACATTAGGTATTCCCATTCAAAGCAGAACTTATCTAGAAACATATGATTTCTCTATGTTCTGTTACAAATTTACACCATGTCTGGCACTTCCTTCCTTTCTCATTCCATAGAGGATCCATTTATTTACTTACAAGAAAAAGACAAAGAACACATGTGTACGTCATCTCTTAGGCTTAATGTACCAAGCTCAGATTACAGGATAATACAGTTCCATGGTGCATTTTAGCCTTTATAACTAAGACTGACATGGTAAAAAGTCCTGGTCACATGATGTAAAAATATGAAGAAGATTCTCCCAGTATAACATCTAGGCGTTAGATGTATTAGTTGTTACTTCTTTTTCTAATACGTGTTTATCGTCAGTAAGGCGTACAGCATTTCCCTACTGATCATTGTTACACAAGGACAAAAATAACACTGTGGGAAAGAAGTCTTCCCTTCTAAATCATCCCTAGGCATTCATTTGAAACTTCCTGTTGAACGTGCATTACCCCTTGTCATTTCTTGGCCAAGTCCTTAACCAATCATCATGTCGCAAAGATAAGATTTTGTACCACTAATACTAATGCACTGCCAAAAGAGTATTGAGGGCTTAGTGTGTTATATCTTCTTATCGTCCTGACAAAATATCAAATAGCTACATTCAAAATACCAACAACAGATGTAGAATCAACCATATTACAAGAGATGACGTGTGTTTGCTGTGGAGGATATAAAATATAAAACAAGATATGATTCTCTACATCAGTGTTACAACTCCCAGCATGCCCTAGTTGGGAAACACTGCTTAACGGTAAAACATTTAGGTATAGACAATTCTAAAAAGGTTAAATCAAAAACGAAATCAACTATCCCTATCATGATAACCATGATATTATATACTGAATACATTGATATAATGGTGAATTCCTATTAAAATTGCAAGTTTAGACTACAAAAAAATACACTCTTGGCAAATTTGTTTTGTATAAAGAAAAAAGTTAAAAGGGTTGTACAGTATTAGAAAAAAAAAACATGTCAGCTACATTCTGGAAGCGCCCCACATTTATCTATAGGTTAAGTCTAGTCTTGCAGCTTTGCGCTACGGAAGTAGAGTCTGGGTTGCAATACCATACAACTTGTGTAGCATCAGGTGTCGCACTGTTTTTGGAAACCAAAACAGCCTTGTTTTTCTAATCCTGTAATAAAAGGTGACATTACTATTTGAGTATATGTTTTACAAGCAATGTTGCCCTTTCTTTGTATAGAAAACATTTAGACCAAAATGGGACTTTGCAATTAAAAGGGTACTCCGGAAAGCCTAAATCTGTGTTTGGGGTATCATTATGTAGAAGCTTCTGGAAAGACTTATGAAGTATAAACCTAGTCCATCCTCTTGTCTACAGAAGGCTGGACCTAAAAGAAAATATAGTCTGGCTCTAGCCAGAGTATTGTTCACATCTCTTCTAGATCTGCTCCTGCTTGGCAGTTCGGTTAGTCAGATAGTCTAGTTTAGGCCAGAGAAGTGTATGTCCTAGGTCTAGTTAATACAGCCTCTTCGTTGACCGGCTTACAATAAAGCCTGCTGCAAGCAAGATAACCAAGATTTGTCTGCGCCAAAAAAAAAAAAAAAAAGTAAACTTTTGCAGCCTGAGACAGACCGGGACCATGTGGGCAGTGATGACAGCACTGTGCAGAGTTTCTGAGGATTTTATCAAGGATTTTATCAAGTATCCTGTTTCCAGCTTCAAGAGGGAGAATCTGCTAGTCAGAGGTGGGGAAACAGGCAGGGTTAACCAGATGTCCGAAGAAAGTCCAACTTGTGGCTGCATCGGCGCAAGCCTGAGGATGAACACAGAGACAAAATTGAGTTTTGAAGGCTTTATTTTGTGCAGAACAACGCGTTTCGAGGGGTCACCCCTCTTCTTCAGGTTCGTGGCAATACAGTGTTTTACATTTGTTTATATATACATATAGGATTTCAAATTCTGACGGGAGCGGGTCACAGTGGCGATGTCACGTGGCTCCGGGGTCCGCTGTCGGGTTAGCTTGTACTGTGTGATAAAATAAAGCCTTCAAAACTCCATTTTGGCTCTGTGTCCATCCGCGGGCTTGCGCCGATCCAGCCACAAGTCGGACTTTCTTCGGACATCTGGTTAACCCTGCCAGGCAACCCGGATTCCATATCTGTCTACCTGTCCCTGACCGCTTGCAAAGCGGGACCGCCGGCTGGCCGCATCCCAACATACCTGCTAAAAGCGTGTACCAGTGTTGTGCCTGCCAGCACAACACCTAAAGGTGAGCTTTATTCTACCTTTCCTAAATATCACCTATCACCTACGATCTTCACTATTGGAGCACCGTCTCTGTGTGTTTTTCTTCTATAAGGTTTCTCAATTGGCACGGGACCTAACACTAACCTACCTGTGGGCAATTACAGCAGCATTAGGTCCTACTCACAGCCTGCTCCCAGTTACTTCCAGTGTGGCTGAGCACACATACAATGGGAGGAGGGAGGCAGACTATAAGTCCCACCCAAGTTGGCTGATATGTTGTTGGTCTCACAGGTGGACCTTAATGCTGCCTTAATAGTGATCAAGATGCCTGCAGCAGACTACAAGTGCCAAATTGGCATCCTACACCAGATAAACGGTGTGGATGTGTAACCATTTGAGACCACGTCTTTGTTGTTGTTGTTTAAATCTTATTCATGGAAGTGTATAAACTCCACATTTAATGCGCCTTGATCACTATTAAGGCAACATTAAGGTTCACCCGTGAAGCCGGCAACATATCAGCCATCTTGGGTGGGGCTTATAGTCTGCCTCCCTCCTCCCATTGTATGTGTGCTCAGTCACACTGGAGGTAACTGGGAGCAGGCTGTGAGTTGGACCTAATGCTGCTGTAATTGCCCACTGGCCCCTGGTTTTGATTATCATGCACAGGTAGGTTAGTGTTAGGTCCCGTGCCACGTGAGAAACCTTGGCGTTGGTGTGCGGGCTCTGGTGTGTCCTTAATCTAAGGATATACTGGCTAATGTCTCAATTTTAACATCAGTTTTGAGGGTTAGCCAATGTCATTGTATACATCTACCACAGTAGTGCACCTAAATTCCTGTATTGTATAATTCTAATTGTTACACATCCACACCGTTTATCTGGTGTAGGATTCTATTGTGGCACTTGTAGTCCGCTGCAGGCATCCTCCATTATATGCATTTTTATGCTGGGGATCGCCCCTAGCAATGGACCACAAGCGCAGGATTTGCTCCCCCAGTATATATGCACAACTGCATTTGGGGTTGAGCACCTCCAGCCATTTGAGACCATATCTTTGTTGTTGTTGTTTAAGGGGAGAATATGTGACAAATTACCAGAACTTTTACAGTAAACATAAGGATTCTAGGTAGAGAAGGTTAACCCCTCTCTTACACTTATATCAGCCTCAGTGCATGCAGACAATATATTAAAGGAGTTCTGTAGTGAACTAAGGATAGGGGATAAATTATATATCTAAGTTATAGATCACATGCAAAAAAAAAACAAAAAAACTAAAAAACATTAAACCATATTGAAAGTTCAAATGGGAGTCACTTTTTGCTACTCCCAACACTGTTTGGGTGACTGTAGCCTAAATGGTTTCCTGCTCTGTTCTACCTCTTCAAGTGTATTACAATACAAATGTGTTCTGTGTCTTAAAGGAGTGGTGCAGTGAAATATAACTTATACCCTATCCCAAGGATAGAGGATAAATTATAGATCGCAGGGGGTCTGACCATCTCCTGAATGGGGCCCCGGCAGTCTGCTGGAAGGGGGCGTGCTGGCCGGCTTCCTGCGGGGGTCGGAACGGCGGCCCTGTTCAGGAGATCACGGGGGTCCGGCCACTGATCTATAATTTATCCTCTAGCCTTGGGATAGGGTATAAGTTATATTTCACTGCACCATTCCTTTAAGACACAAAACACATTTGTATTGTAATACACTTAAAGAGGCAGAACAGAGCAGGAACAGTTGCCCAAACAGTGTTGAGAGTAGCAAAAAGTGACTCCCATTTGAACCTTCAATATGGTTTAATGTTTTTTATTTTTTGCATGGAAGGATGTGACTACAGTTTTTAAAATTCCTCTTGAAGTTTACAAACTAAAAGCCACATTGGGAAATTTCTTGTTGCATGGCATTTAAGAGGCTATCATGTTTTTTTTAAACTTTTTTTTTTTTAAAGGGGTACTCTACTGCCCTGCCTTTCGGAGCTCTGCTCGCAGCGTCCGGAAGTTCATTACTCCGGACGCTGTGTGCGGGCTTCCTTGTTCGTGGCCGCCCCCTCGTGACGTCACGCCCACCCCCTCAACCAAAGTCTATGGGAAGGGGGCGGGACCGCTGTCACGCCCCCTTCCCATAGATTTTGGTTGAGGGGCGACATCACGAGGGGGCGGCCGCGAACACGGAAGCCCGCACACAGCGTCCGGAGTAATGAACTTCCGGACGCTGCGAGCGGAGCTCCGAAAGGCAGGGCAGTGCGCAACCCCTTTAAGGGGCCCTAAATGCATTAAAATAACAAGGCAACAGTTACTCACCTCTCTGGTCCTTCCCTAATTCAACATTCAAGCTCCAGTTAGCATTCCGGAGATGGGAACGATGATGGCATATGGCATATGACCAATGAGTATGGCATATGACCAATGAGGCTGCTGACTGGCTGAGGTGGTCATGTGCCATCTACACTTAATGGAGGACCAAGGGGGTTAAACTGGAGCCTGAATGGGGAAATCAGCATGGGATGGGAGAGGTGAGCCGCTCCTTTTTTTTTTTTTTTTTTTTTAAAGGGCCTGAAAAAATGCATAAAAAAAGAAATAAAATTGAACCTAGATAACCCCTTGCTTGGTTATGCATAATCCTTACTACTATGAATTTATTTTTACTATATGTTAAGCCTACAGCTTGCACAGTAAATATTAATTGGAGAAGACTAAAAGCCTCCATGTCGGGAGTTTTGTGTAAATACAATGAGCACACACTGTACAAGATGTATAATTATGAGGAAACCACTGTATAACATCTCCATGTATCCTTACTTAACCTTACGCATATTAATGATATGGTACCTGGCACACACCTATTAGTATGTTAGCATATAAACAGTATCATTAGATTCTGTGTTTCTATAAGATAATTTACTACATAAAAATGACATGACCTTTGGCAGTTTCCAGCGTAACATTTACTCTTGTTCCCACATGACTTCCTGCTTGTATAATTGGGGAAATAGCTCATACCCACACACACCCCTACTCATGTATATAAGGCAATCCAATATTCACTTGGTAATACAGTGGTCCCTCAACATACGATGGTAATCCGTTCCAAATGGACCATCGTTTGTTGAAACCATCGTATTTTGAGGGATCCGTTCAATGTAAAGTATAGGACAGTGGTCTACAACCTGCGGACCTCCAGATGTTGCAAAACTACAACACCCAGCATGCCCGGACAGCCAACGGCTGTCCGGGCATGCTGGGTGTTGTAGTTTTGCAACATCTGGAGGTCCGATGGTTGTAGAACACTGTTAGAGAAAGTTGTACTCACCTGTCCCCGCCGCTCCGGACCGTCACCGCTCATCACCGCTGTCAGGGATGTCCCCGTCCATCGCTGTCGCCGCGTCCCCGGGGTGTCCCCGACTCTCCGGCAAGGCCTCTGCTTCCCCGGCAACCGCGCTCTCCGTCGCCGCCATCACGTCGCTACGCACGCCGCTCCTATTGGATACAGCGACATGATGACGACGATGGAGAGCGCCGACGATGCAGGGGATCCCGAAGAGGACGCGCCAGAGCCCCTAGGACAGGTAAGTGACCATCACCGGACCACACGGGGCACCGTAAATGGCTAACCGGCGGCAGCTGAAGCAGTCAGCGCTGCCGGATAGCCGTTTATGCGATGGCCCCGACATACAAAAGCATCGTATGTTGATGCAGCCTTCAACATGCGATGGCCTCTGAGAGGCCATCGCATGTGTAAATTATCGTATGTCGAGGCCATCGTAGGTCAGGGGTCACTGTAATGTTCCAGCTGTTTATTTTTCTTTTTTGTCTTTACTTTTTGTCCCCAAAAATATCCAAGTACATTTTTTTAAACTTGCATACAGTATGTAACATTAATTCATCTGTTTTTACTATGTTTTTCATCCTAGAGCCTTTCTGAATCTGTTCTTGGTGCTACTCACCCCTCCTGGTCCCCACCCCTTATAGCTTGCTCCTGCTTCCAAGAAAAGTCAACTCAACAGAACCTGCCCGCTTAACCAATCACTGGCTGCAGCTGTGTCCTGTGACAAATGACTATGAGGAGAATTCATCAATTGTTGTCTAGTATGTGTACTATTTTAGAGCAGAAAGGTCGTGTCTGATGTTACCTTCCTGCACCAAATTCCTCAAAAGTCGCACGCCACTTGATGAATTTACCGGCTCCTACGCCCATGGTACCTGTTTAGAATGCTCTACAGGGCTGAAGTAAATGAGTGTAGGTTTGTGTCTAAAAGACAGCCGCTGTGACTTTTTTCTTTTTCACTTTCTGAGAAAAGTAGCACATAATGAATCAGTGCCCACTGCGTAAAACTAGTCTAAAGCACTGCAAATGGTGGTTCACTCTCAAATATGATCAAAAGCAAAAGTCTCACAAAAGTCGCATGGGAAGTGACAGACTTTTTGTGTGACAATTTCAGAAAAAAAAAAAAAAAGTTCCAAATAGCTTGATGAATTCCCCTCTATATACCTAAACCATGCTTACTAATAGTGGTGCCCCCTCGTGACGTCACACCACATCCCTCCATTCATTTCTATGGCTGACACACACATCCCATAGACATGAATGGAGGGGGTATGGCATGACGTCATGAGGGGCGTGGTCATTACATCACGATCATGACCTCTGGCTCCGAGCATTCTGAACAAAATGTTCAGAACGCTGGAACACTGGAGTACCCCTTTAATAGGGGAACAGTACCACTCAACGGTTGTCAGATCCACAAGGCAAAGGAAAATTGTACCCAAAATCCAGACGTGCTCATTCAGTGATGGCATTGTACAAATATGAAAATTGTCAGCCTAGAACCATTCTGACAATATGCAACAGTATACAATCCAACACTTGTGCTGCACCACAAAGACGGCTCCAATACAAGTAATCAAGTTACATGCAATAATGCTACATGCCAGATAAAGTAATAAGAAATAGATAATAGTGATACATAACGTCCCCACACTTTTCAGCTAAATGAGCCTCATCAGGGGACAATAGTAGAGATGTATCGAGTGATAACTATTAGCATGAAGGAAAAGATGATGCTGTCCAGATAGCTTGAAGATGGAGAAACTGGATGACGCCAGAAAGTCACACACCACCCAACTACAGGCTCTGTGGGGATTTCAGTGGGGCACTACATAATGTACACCCCTGTATGAACTTTGGGAGGAGATATCGTCAACAGGTAAGATCATGTCACTCATTGATCAGCAAAAGCATAGAACACAAATATTTTTCTAAGACCCTACTTGCATGGTATTTTGGCATCGAGATTTTGGTTTTTAAAAGAAAATTGTTCCAGAAGTTTTACATATTGCACGTGTATATTGCAGCACATCACATGATGTTGTATGGTAACTTATTAAAGGGATATTCTGGGAATTTTTTTTATTTGACTATGTTACAGGGGCTGTAAAGTTAGTGTAGTTCATAATATAGTGTCTGTACCTGTGTGTGACGGTTTTCACACAATTCTTCTGTGATTTTCACCCCAATATTTATTTTAAACAGCATACAAAATGACTGTTGTTTCAGATTTTTCCCAGATTGCAATGCGTCCGAGACCGGACTCACTTGTCAGCTGATGACAGGGAGCCTGTGTGCTTCAATGGGTGGAGGGATCGCTTGGTGGGAGAGAGATCAATCTGCAACTAATGCAACAGCTGTAGGCACCCTGATTGAAAATCACAGGTCTTTTGAATGGATGCAGCTCATTTATGTTTCAATGGGTGAAGTGGCTGATGTGTGGGAGGGAGGAACATGGAATTGTGGGATTTGTAGTCAAAAAAAGAAAAGTCAAACAGGAAATACCAGTTCACAAAAAGCTAGCCACAGTGTTATGGTAATCTCACAGCATAGCCATTTAGCCCCAAGACAACCGCCCATCCTTCCTAAGCATGTCCATTACTGCCTGCCAGGTACGTACTAAAATCACCTTATGGTGGATAAAGCCCTTTAAATGATATGCGCTAGTTGTGTACTGACAAACAGTTTAACAATACAAGTAACAATACATGTGAAAAGCAAAAAGGAGAATTCTTCCCAGGAAATCTTCTATGGCAGGCATAGGTAACCTTCGGCACTGAAGATATTTTGTACTACAACTCCCATGATGCTTTGGCAGCATTTTGGCTGTAAGAGCATAATGGAAGATCAGGAGATAAGGGTAGAATCAACCGAATGAAGGAACCTGCATCAAATGGCGCACCAGTTGTGCACTTGGTTTTAAGAAATGTCAAGATTTTATTGCAAGCCTCACGTTATTACAAGCATATTTATGGAGCAGCTAGAAGATCTGGCAGGTTAGATAGAAACTGATTGACTATGGGAACTGTTGGGAGATAGGCTTATTAACTCTCTGGGGCTTTAACAAGCTATTATGGTCTAGATGTTCTTTGTGTTGGCGTTATGGTTGACAGATTTAGTAATGTTTTGGCCTTTCTTATATTTAGTAAGCCAAGAGTTTACTTTCTGCTGTTGAAATGAATATCGTAACTCTGTCACCAGATGGAGCAGCTGGTCGTGTTGGGATTGACAACGGTCCTGTTTATTTATATGATGAATGAAGAAATTTAGAGGCCACATTTGTGGACATCATTAATCATACTAGAGATTGGACACATAGCTTCATGAAAAGAATTACACACTACTTTACAGTGGCTACCAATCTTCAGCACTTGTGGATACAATTTACTAGGTAGTCACCCACTAATACCTACAATAAAATAAAAATACTTGGAACATGCAGCTAGACCACAGCAAGATAGACTTCAGAATTGATAAGATAACCCAGAAGCACCAGGAAAAAACAATAGATGGACAAAAAATACACTGTGCTCAGTTTGTCACAATGGAGGAACAGTTGTACATGAACAGCAAAGAGGTTTGTAGCTCAGGACATTCACATGATGCAAAATATAGACCCAGGTTCAGGGGTGCTCAGTAAAGATGGACCCCTGACAAGCCAAAATAGGCAGAAAAAAATGCAAAGACGTAGGTTAATAAAGGGCAGCAAATAAAATGTAATCTGTTAACCAATCAATGCAAGAATCACATGGTTGTGTAAAGCTGGAATTAGTGAGGGTGCCCTCATGCATTGACGTTCTAAAATTGCATAAAGCAGTACATAAAAAACACATGTATAAATGAATAAAAAACACATTTTATTTACACTGTACAGTCAGGGGCATAGCTATAGAGGTAGCAAAGGTAGCAGTTGCATCTGGGCCCTAGTGCCTAAAGGGGCCCCAAAGCACATCTGCCCCATAGGAAACCAGTATTATAACAGGCATATGGGGCCCTGTTGTAGATTTTGCATCAGGGCCTAGAAGCAACAAGCTACGCCTCTGTGTACAGTTATCAGCTAATTCAACTTTCAATTGCAGTAATATAGTTGCATATTCTGTTCAACTCTATCTTTACATTAATGACTTTAACTAAACTTCTTAACATCTCAACTTATAATACTATTGTACAAATGCCCCCTTCACTCTATGCAAGAGGATAGACATACTCATTTTGGGGTCGCATACAGCCCACCCAGTTTACAAAACATTCCTTTAGGCCAGATCACAGTTTATCAGTGAAAACATTTTGGTCTCGCTGCATGGTAACATGTTAGCACTTCTGGACCCCAACCTTAGAAGACCCACTCTGCCTCCAGCCCACCAGCACTCTTTATAGATATAGGCAATCTACTGTCTCAGGCCAACAACAGCATGCCTGGGCACCTAATACAGTCTTACCACACACTCCCATCTGGTGTCAAACACCAGTGTAGTGGGGCAGTGATATACCTACAGTATTTTTTGTAAGGTCTGGAATATGATGTTTACACCCTCACAATAGGGTAAGTGTACATTGAGTTCTTGAAATGCCCTTTAAAGGTATACAGACAGGTGGAAGCAACCATCTATTTTGACTTCAGAATCATGCCCAAGGAAATGTAAGTTTCCAGTGTTAGTGATTTACCCATAAGTCTTTTGAGATTCCATGTGGTTCTGATTTCTCAGCTGTTCTGCTAACACATATTTCAATATAAAATCTGATTGTGATAATCTTTCCAGGCTTTTTCATACTTTACATGTATACTGCCAAATTTCAGCTCTGTTTTGTATGACCTGGAAATTAATTTAGTTGAATGTCAGACCTTGAAAAGGTTACTTATATATAATCCATACAACAACTTGTTATAAATTAGAACTGGAAGAGAATTGCATTTCAGAAACCATAAAAAATATAAGCCCAGATCACTTACTAAGACAGTCTAAGACAAAATGCACCAGATTTATTAAAGTGGCTCATGCGGTTTGATAAATGAAGAGCTTGTCTTGTCTAAGTTTATTATAAGTGCTCTTTATGTTACCAATGTGTGCCAATATATGCAGCATTTGTTGGTTCTCAAAGCCTCATGTAGGCCACACCGCGTAGCAAGAGTGTGGACCCTAATGCTAGCAATCCGATGCGGCGATTCCGCTGCTGCAGAGTCCCGTTGAATTGAACGGGATTCTGCTGCTATGAGCACATGGCGGAATTTCCATGACAGATATTTCCGGCACAGAAATTCCATTTTCCATGTCCGCACAAAGAATGAACACGTTCATTCTTTGTGCAGAGTCCACATGGAATGCATAGCCGTCTATGAGGCGGTGCTGATGTCCGCCATTAAACCCTCAGATGCTGTGATCAATACAGATCACGGCATCTGCGGCAATACAGCGCTTTAAAGGGCTGATCTGATCGCCCGCGGTACGGCCATTGAGCAAACCAGAGAATAAGATCGCCAATAATACTGTACAGTACTATGCCTATGCATAGCACTGAACAGTATTAGCAATCAAATAATTACTATAAATATAAAAAGTGTAAAAGAAAGGTTAATAAAATGTGAAAAGGCTCCTCCCACAATAAAAATGTAAATCGCCCTTTTTCCCCCAAAAAGTGTAAAAAAATATAAAAATTAATAAACATGTTTGTATTGACGCATGCGTAATTGTCAGAACTATCAAAATATAATGTGCATGATTATTATTAAGTCCTAGATTGCTGTTTTGGTCACATCACATTCCAAAAAAAAAAAAAATAAAATAAAATAAAATAAAAAAATAAAATGCGATCAAATACTCAGATATACAGAAAAAAAAAAATATACAGATCACGGTGCAAAAAAAGAGCCCTTATATACCCTGTATGGGAAAGTTAAAAGTGGGCAGAATAGGGCAATTTTAAACGTACTTTTTTAAAAGCAGTACAAAAATTGAAAAGTATGTAATCATGGGTATCACTTTATTCTTATTGAATACCACAAGATAAAGAAAACATATGATTTTTTCTGTAAAGTGTACAACGTAAAACCGAAACCCTCCAAAATGTGCAAAATTTCAGTTTTCTTTTCAATTTCCTCACACGATTTGAACAACAAGAAAAAAAAACATGGTTTCAAATGGCAGGAGGTGCTCAAACCCAAATGCAGTTGTGCCCTTGTGGTCCATTGTTAAGGGCAATCCCCAGCATAAAATAGATACAATGGGGATGCCTGCAGCAGACCACAAGTGCCACAATAGAATCCTACACCCGATGAAAAGTGTGGATGTGTAACATATAGAATAATAGGTCCCGTGCCACTTGAGAAACCTTGGCGTTGGTGTGGGGGCTCAGGTATGTCCTTCATTTAAGGAAATAATGGCTAATGTCTCCATTTTAAAATCATTTTTAGGGTTAGCCATATGTTACTGTTTACATCTACCACAGTGGTGCACCTAAAATGATGTACAATTTCCTCACACAAATAATAGTTTTTTGGGTTTGCCGTACATTTTGTGGTAAAATGAGTGATGTCACTACATAGTAGGGGTGTGAATCGCCAAGAATTTGGCGATTCGATTCGAATCGCGATACCAGTGTGGCGATTCGATATATCCCGATATATCGCGATACCGTCTAGGTGACGATACATCGCGATATATCCCGATTCTGTTTAAAAAACAATGTCTTTTACGCTTTTATTAAAACTTTATTTTTATTTTATTTATTTTTTGTACACTTTATTAGTCTTTTAGGAATCATTAGATTCCTCAGACAGATGAATAGAGTTCTATTGAACTCCATTTATCTGAGATCCATTGATAGAGCCTGGTCCAGCCAGGCTCTATCAATGACAGAGCCACGGAGAGCCTACACATCTCCCTTTAGACGCCGCTGTCAGCTTTGACAGCGGCGATCTAAAGGGTTAATAGCCAGCCGCGGCGATCGCCGCATGCTGGCTATTAGCGGCGGCCCCCGGCTACTAAGAACAGCCGGGGGCTGCAGAGTATGGAGCGGGCACGAGTCCGGAGCCCGCTCCATACATGCTGCAGAGCACCGCATGCTGGATATTAGCGGCGGTGATGCATCAGCGGCCCCCGGATACTGAAATCAGCCGGGGGCCGCAGAGTATGGAGCGGGCACGAGTCGGAGCCCGCTCCATACATCCAGAGCGCCGCTGCCGTGTCAGATCCGGCTGACAAAATGTGCAACTTGTATCTCCTGATGCCCGGGACATGCTTTCTGTGCATCAGGAGATACAAATTCCACATCACTAAAGCGATTTTTCACTTGCCGATACTGAATCGATTCAAAATATTTTTGAATCGATTCAGTATCGGCAAGTGAAAAATCGCGATAATCGCGGGAATCGATTTTTTCTTACATCCCTACTACATAGTACAATTAGTCTCGCAAAAAGCAAGCCCCCACATGGATCTGGTATATGGAAATATAAAAGAGTTATGATTTTTAGAAGGCAAGGAGGAAAAAGAGAAAACGCAAAAATAAAATTGTCCTTAAAGGACATGTCCGGCTCGCACTTTTCTTATTGTATCCGTTCCGGGCTGCAAAATAAAAGAAAACAAACTTTCTCTTACCTGCCTACGCTTCCCCGGTGCTCCGGTACAGGTGTTCGGTCCCCGGGCTGTATTCTTCTTACTTCCTGTTAGCCCGGCACGTCACACGGAGCTTCAGCCTATCACTGGCCAAGGTGGGACATTGCTGCAGCCGGTGATAGGCTGAAGCTCCGTGTGACGTGTCGGGCTAACAGGAAGTAAGAAGAATACAGCCCAGGGACCGAACACCTGTACCGGAGCACCGGGGGAGTGTAGGCAGGTAAGAGAAAGTTTGTTTTCCTTTAATTTGCAGCCCGTAACGGATACAATAAGAAAAGTGAGCACCGGACATGTCCTTTAAGGCCAAAATAGGCTGTATCTTTAAATGGGCACTGTCACTAACTTTATTTTTTGATTAAAATAATTAATTAAAATAGTTAAATTTACATTTGAAAACCGGCCACTAGGGGTCTCCCTCCTAGAGGCCGGCTGCAGCCTGGCGTGATGTCACGCCTGAAAAAGGACCAATGCGGCCGGGCATCGGTCCTTTTTCATTCAGCCTGCGCTCGCTCCCTGCCTGTCAATCAGACAGGCAGGGAGCGAGCGCATTGCCTCCCCGGCCACTGGCTTGGAGGCCACTCCTCCCGCACATCACCGCCGCCACCTCCGCCTCATCGCCGCCTTCGCCTCGTCACCGCCGCTGTCCCTGCACGCCCGCTGCTGGACTCTGCAGTAAGTGTAATGGGGGGTGTTGTGATGGAGGGAACGGGGTATGGCGCGGGGGGGGGGGGGGTGGGGGGGTGGGGAAGAGGGAGATGGAGGGAAAGGGCTAGCGCCGCATGTAACTAATAGTTTATCTAGACAGTGTGCCTCCAGCTGTTTCAATACTACAACTCCCAGCATGCCCTGACAGCCAATAGATGTGGGCAAGCTGGGAGTTGTAGTGATGAAACAGCTGGAGGCACCCTGTGTAGATGAACTAAGGGCGGAAGTCCCCCCCAGCAGGCATCAGTGATGTGGTGCCTGCTGGGGAAGTCTGCCTGGTAGTGAGCATACTGCCAGGCAGACAAAAAGCATTTTTAATATAGTAAAAATAAAAATTAAAAGCGGGGAGGGGGTTAGGGATAGATTGGCAATAGGCAGGGACAGAAAAAAAATAGGATGGTGGGAGCTATTCTTTAAGGGTTTGACACAACTTGAAACACAACTTATCCCCTGTCTCCAGAACAGGGCCCGTCTGGAGCCAGGACCCCATTCTGGAGATCGCCAGAGGGTCTGACTACCGGTGATAGTGGATAAGTTGTGTTTTTACCTGACAACCCCTTTTACTAATGCAAATGAATATCAAAGTGCAAATTGCAAAATTAATATGTTCTCAGTCCAAAATAACTGAAGCTACTGATGAGGATCTTCATGGATTGGCTTACTGTGGTACAATATGTACTTAGACAACTCTGTCTCCTTTACCCAAAAGGACGTGGCAGGGAAAATCTTCATGACATGGTAGCTAAGCAGCCCTAACTGCATCTAGAGTCAACAAAGAGATTAGTGTATAGCAGGGAAATCTTTGATGAAAAATAGTACTCCTTCTTGGAGATGAAGATCTTGAGCACATTATCCTCACAGCATGGGGAGGAACAGAAACAGGAACATTCGCTTGAGTGTACACAGTATGGTGGAGATTTATCAAAACCTGTCCAGAGGAAAATTAGCTGAGTTGCCCATAGCAACCAATCAGATTGCTTCTTTCATTTTTCAGAGGCCTTTTCAAAAATGAAAGAAGGGATCTGATTGGTTGCTATGGGCAGCTCAGCAACTTTATCTCTGGTCAGGTTTTGATAAATCTCCCCCTATGTGTTTTACCTAGATGGAAGAATGTGCCTAGGTATACGTTTGCCCAGCAATAGCAAGGTTAGGAGATGTTGCTCTGGCAAAACACAGGCCTAGACTTTACCTTGACTCGTCTGCCCAGCAGGAGTAGAGTAGAGAGACATATGGCAATGGCAAGGGCCAGGCCTAAACTAGTTCTAACAGGTTTGGGTCCACTTCTTCACCTAGGGGGGTGGGAGGTTGGAACAGGTACTTCTGCAACCGCTGTATGGGATGATCATGTGACCAAAACATCATGCATCATTCAATCCTTTAAACTCTGAAAGACCTCAATTAAAGTGGTGCAATACACATACACACTTTTGTATAACTCTCTAGTAACGCATACCCATTTATGCATTATAAAATAACTTTATGACATGACAACTTCTTGTGGAAAGTAGCTGGGACAGTTGTACTGGGACATTACACTAGGATCTGTGGTAAGGGGCCCTTACCTCTTTTTGCCCACCCTTGCTCCAATCCTGCCTAGTCGTGGACAGTACTAATACATGTGCTCATAGTTGCATCTATATTTCAGAGCCCTTAGGGCAAAAGTTAGAAAGATCTAGCACAGCTGACAATGTTCTCTGCAGACAGAGCCACGAGTTCGTTGACATCTTGTACAGGAAGTATTTTAATTGTAGCATTCCATACAAAAGAATAATAAAAGAGCTCAAATCAACTGCGCAACAATAATAGAACAGATTAAAATACAGATGGCACATATGCCTTTTCATATTGCCCTTTGGAGAAAGGTCTTATGTGCAAAACATCCTACACGATTCACAGTGTACAACTGAGGTTACTGTTGCAGATATATTAAGTTAATATATACAGTAGTAGAACTATATTCATATTACAAAAGTGATGTATATGTGTGGTAAACATAATACCCATACATACTGCATACCCACTTACTTTAGTAGACACACTCCTACTAATCTACTAATGACATATACTTTTATTTTGTTGGAATTAAAAGCACAGTAGACCACAGGTCCGCAACATGTATTTGAAGGAACAAGTTCCCCATTACTGCCCCCATTATGGCTTGGATAAGTACCCCATCACTATGGGCCATGAAGCTGTGAGGGCCATAAGGGTAAGGTACTCATTCAGCTCATGGTCCAAGCATTATTGAGAGCAGTAATGGGGACTTTTCCTGCTCAAGTACATGTCACAAACTTGACTTTTGAGCACCAACAACTTTTTATTGCATCTCTTGAAGAAAGGTGAAGATGCTTGGTAATGGAGTAAGCACATAACACTTCATATAACAGTCTTAAAGGGGTATTCCAGCTTTATACATCTTATCCCCTATCCAAATCCCCTATCGCTGCCTCAGAGAGGGGGACGTGATGTCACGGCCACACCCCCTAAGGACAGCCATCACGCCCCCTCCCATAGACATGAATGGAGGGGCGTGACATCACTAGGGGGTGTGGCTGTGATGTCACATCCCCGTCACGGAGGCAGCGCCCGGAACAGAATGCCAGGGGCTGCACCAAGATCGAGGGGGTCCCCAGCAGCAGGACCCCTGCGATCATACATCTTATCCCCTATCCTTTGGATAGGGGATAAGGTATATAAAGCCGGAATACCACTTTAAAATAGAAAATTAGATTTCTTCTCTGCATCAGGTTCAGGGATTAGGGCTGTGTTTTCTGCCCCAGTTCTCTTATAGGTACTGTGTAAAGTGTACCTCCAGTTATACAGACTATTATAGTGCAGGGATGTACACCATAATCATTTTTCAAAATTACTTTGCGGATTCTGCTTTCAAACATCTGCATGGACTGGATGTGCAAACTACATCCTGTATTGGATTTATGAAGGAGATGGAGAGGGGTGCTTAACTCTTAAAGTATAATTCTGGGCAGCTCTAAGCGTGGGTCACAAACAATCCATGCAGATACCGTATTTAAAAGCAGCGAGTTTAGAAAAATTATTATTGTGTACATTATTGCACTATAATAAGTTTTCCTTAGATATAATCCACAATATGCAGTCCTTTCTGAAATTAAACATTGCCTTTAGAAAAGTTCACTACACAGTCTGGTAACACAGAACAAGTTGTGGTTCTTACCCAGCAATGGCGTCTGTGCCTAGTGTTTCTAGGGAGGGGAAATGTCTCAGTGTATGTCTTTTTATCTCTGGGCTCAAGGATTTATGCCCCACACAGTGGACTGCTCTCACATATTATTCCTGCTGCACTTCTCACACTGGTCTCTAATATGGCTCAAAAATTGGCGTAAATAGAACAAGTAAAAACATATTTGAAAACATTAAAGGAGTATTCTGATATAAAAGTGTATACCCCCCAAATGTCCCCCATGGCTGTACCTCTCTGGTCATGTCCTTTTTGCTCCAATCGGTCCAGCCTTTCTCCCGGTGTGGCGTTTCATATTTCATGGCACTTCCTGGTTATGGTGGTGTGGAAGATGATGTAAAAACCATCATCCCCCATGCTGCTTTGCTGCAAGTTCCTGTCCCTCTGTGCCTCCCTTCTCCTCAACCCCTCTCCTCCCTCCTGCTCTCCCTCCCTAATAATTTCAATAAATAAGAAATAGAGAATGAGGAGGCACTCATGGTTTCACGGTGCAGCAGTTTTCTTTATTTTCAGTGCAGTGGTGGAGCAGTACAGCATCCGCAGGACATCATTGCAGGAGCACAGGGGAAACAATTGTCACTGCACCTGTGCTCCTGCAATGGTGTCCTGCGGATGCTGTACTGCTCCAACACTGCACTGAAAATAAAGAAAACTGCTGCACCGTGAAACCATGAGTGCCTCCTCATTCTCTATTTCTTATTTACGGATGTTGCACTGTATGCTCTGGAGGATTGAGCACCTCGTTTGGTTCCAGCCAGTTGGTTGCTTTGCTGCAGCGCTGAGTGTTGGGCAGATAGCCAGAGCCTGCTAGAGACAGTTTAAAACCATAGACGCCAGTGCCGTTCTTTCTCTACCTTTCTCACCTAATAATTTCAATAGTAACGCCGCCCATGCCCCTAAACCCACCCCAATCATTTGTGTCTCCCACCCCCTCCATTCCTCGGCTACGATATGAAGATTACTAACTTGTTACTAGAATATCCCTGGTAGTTACACCAGCATAACTATCAGGGATATCATTGGACTACAGTTATCAAATGACCGATCCTGGGGAATGTGTATGTGCACAGGCGCGTCTGGCGCAGGAGCTTGCCCGCTATGTAAAACTTACTAAGTAGTTTTGAGAATATCCCTGGTAGTTACAGCAGCATAACTATCAGGGATATCATTGGCCTAAAGAGGTCACATGTCCGGTCCCAGGAAAGGATTAGTGCGCAGTCGCGTCCGGCTCGTATTGATAGGCAAGAGGCATTGTGAGGCGTTCGCATAGCCCAGCGAATGACGGCTGTGCAAACGAAGATTGTATAAATATGTAAATGGTGGGAGTGATCTTGTTGTGGCTGGGGGGGGGGCGGCATAGGACAGGGAGGATCCTGAACAAGGTGACGTTTCGTTACCAAGATGGCCCTCAGCATGGATGGGTAACAAAATTCATAATTGTGACAGGCAGCCTGTACTTTCGGATTTCGGAAAAGTTGGGGATGCGTGAAAGTAAGACAATGGAGGTAATTGAGGTTGTTATATAATTTATTGCTGGCTTTACAATGGGATAAGATAAGTTTGCTTCAGAGTATTCCTTTAAGGGGGGAGATTTATCAAAACCTGTCCAGAGGAAACATTCCTGGGTTGCCCTTAGCAACCAATCAGATAGTTTCTTTAGGATTTCAGAGGCCTTTTCAAAAATAAAAGAAAAGATCTGATTGGTTGCTATGGGCAACTCAACTTTTCCTATGGACAGGTTTTGATAAATCTCCCCCTAAAACTTTTAAACAGGAATCAACTTAATTTAAATGGGCACTGTCATTAAAACTAATTTTTGCTATTGCACTCCTTATGGTAAATACAAATCTTTCTAATGTACTTTGTTTAAAAAGATTGAGTTTTCTATGTTTTATTTGTCTTTAAAAAAGCTGCCACTAGATGTCTCCCTATCTGTCCCGAGCACATTTCTCCCTATCTCTTGCACAGACTTTGGACTCCTGCTGGCCTGGAAGAAGTCCAGAATCAGGTAATGCAGTCTGGAGTGCTAAGGGGGGTGTGTGCAGCCTTATCCAATCATAGCTCATCTCACACTGAACTGCTCTGGGTTGTGTGTAGCAGAGTGAGGGAGGAAGTTCTCCCCTGTATGGCTTCAGATGATGTCACACCTGCTGGGGAACGCCCACTCCCAGTCTGTAGATCTGACTGAGCAGAAAATACAGAGCAATATCAAGGTAGAAAACTAAAAACTAAAAATAAAGGTAGCGGGTGGTTTATCATGATGGGGGGCAGGGAACGAGGAGGATTTTAAAATTTAACACGATCATGAGAGGTACTCTTTAACACAGTAGAACAATAAAAAACATTTGGACAGTGACCAAGGTGCACCCCCTTACATAGCCACTGGTAGAGCATGGTTATCAAGCAAGCTTAATCTAGTGGGCCATGATAGATTGTAGCAGAGCCAGCCTCTTTAAAGGAAGACCAGTTTTTACATCCAATTTACTGTATGTTCTTCTAGTAATTCTGTAACATAATCCTTATTGTACATTGTAGATGAAATGTCTAGTATTATAGATTATTTACTGCAATGGATTACTGCACGTCAGCAATTATTTTACCGTATTGCTTGTATTTTATGATAATACTACCTCCTATTATCAGTGGTGCAGCCCGCTGTTTTGTATATCATGAACACTAGAATATAAGTAATATTTGCTTTATTTGAAAGTCTAAGAGGCATGAACAATCCATAATCTTATCACTGATAAAAGGCAGCTGGTAAAACAGGAAATGTGAATCTCCACTTATAATTTAGTGTACATTAGAGGACTGTCTGATCAGGGCCAAAGTAAACAGCTTTCAATTCGTATTAAGTAGTGGGAATGTTTCAAGCTGCAAAGCAAACTAAAAAAGAACAGCAGCTATTCATATGTATCTGTATAATGTGGTGACGGTATACAGGTCATTATTAAAGTACATAGTAACATGCAGTTTATACTGAAATTTATAGATTATTAAAGGATTATTGTTAATTATAAGTGATGGCACGTCACTAGCACTGCGCCTTTTTCTCTGTTTACTCTCCATAGCAAATAGCCATGCCACTCCTGGCCAACCGGCTAAGCAAGGAAAGCAGTGAAGGGGATGCTGCTCTACTGCAGCCTGTTTATTCTCAGGATCGGTGGGGGTCCCAGAGTTCAGACCCTCACAATAATGAAGTGTTAGTATCTGGTAACAGTATGCCATCACTTTATATGATTAAAATACCCTTTTAACGTATGGATGCTTTATCTCTTTTACAATACACACAACTACTTTTCAACTACTTTCTGCTTGAGTAGATCTCCCAAGGGAAACAATGACTGGCTATAGTTTTAGTTATGTTTCCATTGTCCAAGCAGTCGGGGGCTGCTTATAGGATGACTTTAATACAGTTTACAGGGAATGTGTCACGAGAAAACGACCTATCATTTTAATCAAGTTTTTATATGTTAAGCATCTTTTTAAAGAATTTCGGTGAAATTTTTCTCATTTCAATATCTGTATTATAAAATAATTCCGAAATCTTGCAGTTTTCAATCTAAGCACTTAGCCTAATAATACGCGGACACTTCCTGTTCTGTAGAGACAACTTTTCAGCAGTCTCCATCTCATCATCCCATACAGGATTACAGTGAAAGGTGACAACAGATAAGACACCATTCACAATAGTTCAGCCTCCTCATTCCTGTAAAATGACCTCTGCACAGGTCACAGAACATGCTTACAAAGCAAAGAAACATAAAATGTGTCGGCAGATTAGAACCATTCTGCCCATGTAGTTTGTCCAATATTCTGAATCCTATCAATAGTCCCTGGCCCTATCCTATATGAAGGATAGCCTTATACCTATCCAATGCATGCTTAACCTCTTAAGGACCAGGCACGTATGAGTACGTCCCTGCACCCTGGGTCTTAAGGACCAGGCACGTACTCATACGTCCGCGTGAATTTCGGTACCCGCCGCACACGCCGGGCGGGGACCGGACCAAGGTGACTGCTGATATCTATCAGCAGGCACCCCGCGCAAATGCCCAGGGAGGTCATCAGACCCCTCCATGTTGGCGATGGGCGCAAATCGCAAGTGAATTCACACTTGCGATTTGCACGATTCCGGGTCATTACGGGTCTATGGTGACCCGGAATATAAGGGGGATCGCAGGTGTCTAAGACACCCACAATCCCCCTGAAGAGATAGGAGTGAGGTGGCAGGGGTGCCACCCTCCTATCCCTGCTATTGGTGGTCTAGACGTGACCACCAATAGCAGATCGGGGGCAGGGGGGTTAACTTTCGTTTTCCCCGTTCCGACCACCCACAATAGGGGGGGCAGAACGGGGAAACGACAGAGGACCGGCGCCGGAGTCCAGTTACCGATCTGCGGAGGCTGCGGGCGACGAACGGTGTCGGAGATTGGCGGGCGGTGATGTCGTGCAGCAGGCTCCCTGGATCCGACGGAAGCCGGTAAGTTGCCTAGCAACATCTGGAGGGCTGCAGTCCGAGACCACTATATAGTGGTCTCTATACTGTACCACTCCAGATGTTGCAAAACTACAACTCCCAGCATGCCCAGACAGCTGTTTGGGCATGCTGGGAGTTGTAGTTTTGCAACAGCTGGAGGGCTACAGTTTCAGACCACTATATGGTAGTCTCTGAACTATAGCCCTGCAGATCTTGCAAAACTACAACTCCTAGCATGCCCACACAACTGTTTGCTGTCTGGGCATGCTGAGATTTGTAGTTTTGCAGCATCTGGAGGGCCAGTAGTCTCTATACTGTAGCTCTCCAGATGTTGCAAAACTGCAAATCCCAGCATGCTGGGAGTTGTAGTTGCGATCCCTCCAGCTGTTGCATAACTACATCTCCCAGCATGCCCTTCAGTGATCAGTACATGCTGGGAGTTGTAGTTTTGCAACAGCTGGAGGCACACTGGTTGGAAAATATTGAGTTAGATAACAGAACCTAACTGAAGGTTTTCCAACCAGTGTGCCTCCAGCTGTTGCAAAAGTACAACTCCCAGCATGCACGGTCTGTCAGTACATGCTGGGAGTTGTAGTGTTGAAACAGCTGGAGGTACATTCACACGGGCAGGCTTACAGTAAGTTTTCTGCTTCAAGTATGAGCTGCGGCAAATTTTTCGCCGCAGCGCAAACTCCTAGCAGGGAACTCACTATAAACCTCCACCAGTGTGAATGTACCCTAAAAACACTACACTAACACATAATAAAGGGTAAAACACTACATATACACCCCCTAACACTGCCCCCCCCCCCCAATAAAAATTTAAAACCTATTGTACGGCAGTGTTTCCAAAACGGAGCCTCCAGCTGTTGCAAAACAACTCCCAGCATTTCTGGACAGCCACTGACTGTCCAGGCATGCTGGGAGTTTAGCAACAGCTGGTGGCACCCTGTTTGGGAATCACTGGCGTAGAATACCCCTATGTGCACCCCTATGCAATACCTAATTAAGTCCTCAAATGCACATGGCGCTCTCTCACTTCAGAGCCCTGTCGTATTTCAAGGAACAGTTTAGGGCCACATATGGGGTATCTCCGTTCTCGGGAGAAATTACACTACAAATTTTGGGGGGCTTTTTCTCCTTTTACCCCTTATGAAAAGGAAAAGTTGGGGTCTACACCAGCCTGTTAGTGTAAAAATATAAAGAATTTTACACTAACATCCTGGTGTTGCCCTTTACTTTTTATTTTCACAAGAGGTAAAAGGAAAAAAAGACCCCCAAAATTTGTAACACAATTTCCCCTGAGTACGGAAATACTCCAGATGTGGGCGTAAAATGATCTGCGGGCGCATAACAAGGCTCAAGAGTGAGAGCGCACCATGTACATTTGAGGCCTAAATTGGTGATTTGCACAGGGGTGGCTAATTTTACAGCGGTTCTGACATAAACAGAAAAAAAAAATATACCAACATGTGACCCCATTTTGGAAACTACACCCCTCACGTAATGTAACAATGGGTATAGTGAGCCTTAACACCCCACAGGTGTTTGACAAATTTTCATTAAAGTTGGATGGGAAAAGGAAAAAAATAGTTTTTTTTCACAAAAATGCTGGTGTCACCCTAAATTTTTCATTTTCACAAGGGAAAATAGGAAAAAAAAGCCCCCCAAAATTTGTAACCCCATTTCTTCTGAGTAAGAAAATACCCCAAATGTGGATGTAAAGTGCTCAGCGGGCGAACTACAATGCTCAGAAGAGAAGGAGCGCCATTGGGATTTTGAAGAGAAAATGTGTCCTGAATTGAAGGCCACGTGTGTTTACAAAGCCCTCATAGTGCCAGAACAATGGACCCCCCAACATGTGACCCCATTTTGAAACTACACCCCTCACGTAATGTAATAAGGGGTACAGTGAGCATTTACACCCCACAGGTGTCTGACAGATTTTTGGAACAGTGGTCTGTGAAAAGGAAAAATTTCATTTTTCATTTGCTCAGCCCACTATTCCAAAGATCTGTCAAATGCCAGTGGGGTGTAAATACTCACTGCACCCTTATTAAATTCTGTGAGGGGTGTAGTTTCCAAAATGGGGTCACATATGGGGAGGTCCACTGTTCTGGCACCACGGGGGGCTTTGTAAACGCACATGGCCCCTGACTACCATTCCAAACAAATTCACTCTTCAAAAGCTCAATGGCACTCCTCCTCTTCTGAGCATTGTAGTTCGACCGCAGGGCACTTGACGACCACACATGGGTTATTTCCATACTCAGAAGAAATGGGGTTACAAATTTTGGGGGGTATTTTCTGCTATTAACCCTTGCAAAAATGTGAAATTTGGGGGGTATTTTACATATGCAAAAGTCGTGAAACCCCTGTGGGGTATTAAGGCTCACTTTATTCCTTGTTACGTTCCTCAAGGGGTCTAGTTTCCAAAATGGTATGCCATGTGTTTTTTTTTGCTGTTCTGGCACCATAGGGGCTTCCTAAATGAGACATGCCCCCCGACCAAAATTTGCTCTCAAAAAGCCAAATATGACTCCTTCTCTTCTGAGCATTGTAGTTCACCCGTAGTGCACTTCAGGTCAACCTATGGGGTACCTCCCTACTCAGAAGAGATGGGATTACAAATTTTGGGGTGTATTTTCTGCTATTAACCCTTGCAAAAATGTTAAATTTTGGGGGAAACACACATTTTAGTGAATTTTTTTAATTTTTTTTTACATATGCAAAAGTCGTGAAACACCTGTGGTGTATTAAGGCTCACTTAATTCCTTGTTACGTTCCTCAAGGGGTCTAGTTTCCAAAATGGTATGCCATGTGTTTTTTTTTTTTGCTGTTCTGGCACCATAGGAGCTTCCTAAATGCAACATGCCCCGCAAAAACCATTTTAGAAAAACGTACTCTCCAAATTCCCCTTGTCGCTCCTTCGCTTCTGAGCCCTCTACTGCGCCCACCGAACACTTTACATAGACATATGAGGTATCTGCTTACTCGAGAGAAATTGGGCTACAAATATAAGTATAAATTTTCTCCTTTTACCCCTTTTAAAAATTCAAAAATTGTGTCTACAAGCACATGCAAGTGTAAAAAATGAAGATTGTGAATTTTCTCCTTCACTTTGCTGCTATTCCTGTGAAACACCTAAAGGGTTAAAACGCTGACTGAATGTCATTTTGAATACTTTGAGGGGTGCAGTTTTTATAATGGGGTCATTTGTGGGGTATTTCTAATATGAAGACCCTTCAAATCCACTTCAAACCTGAACTGGTCCCTGAAAAAATTGTGAGTTTGAAAATGTTGTGAAAAAATGGAAAATTGCTGCTGAACTTTAAAGCCCTCTGGTGTCTTCCAAAAGTAAAAACTCATCAACTTTATGATGCAGACATAAAGTAGACATATTGTATATGTGAATAAAAAAAAAAAAATTATTTGGAATATCCATTTTCCTTACAAGCAGAGAGCTTCAAAGTTAGAAAAATGCTAAATTTTAAATTTTTTCATAAAATTTGGGGATTTTTCACCAAGAAAGGATACAAGTTGCCACAAAAATTGACCACCATGTTAAAGTAGAATATGTCACGAAAAAACAATCTCGGAATCAGAATGATAACTAAAAGCATTCCAGAGTTATTAATGTTTAAAGTGACAGTGGCCAGATGTTCAAAAAACGCTCTGGTCCTAAGGTGTAAAATGGCCTGGTCCTTAAGGGGTTATCAAGGAATCGAAAAACAGAGATAATTTCTTTTAAAAAACCCTCCCAATCTGTCTTCAGGTTGGGGGTGGTTCTGCAGCTCAGTTCCATTGAAGTGAATGGAGCCAAGTTGTAATACCACACCCAACCTGGAGACAGACAGGGAGCGGCCTTTGAAAGAAATGAGGTCTGTTTTTTCGATTCCTGGATAACCCCTTCAAACTCCTTCACTGTATTTGCAGCTACCACTTCTGCAGGAAGGCTATTCCATGCTTCCACTACTCTCTAAGTAAAGTAATACTTCCTGATATTACTTTTAAACCTTTGCCCCTCTAATGTATAACTATGTCCTGTTCACAGCACTCACTCCCGCCTGCCTGATTCACAGGCAGAGAGCAAGGGCTGTCAGTTTCCTGAGTTTAGTCTCATGCCAGTCCGGCTTAGACCCAAGTGAGACCCCTAGTGGCCGAAACTTTACGGCCAAATGACATAGGGAAATAAACATATTTTTTAGTGGCAAGTACATTAGGCAATTACTTATAAACCTATTAGGAACAACATATAAAAAGTTTAACGACAGTGCCCATTTAACCCCTTAAGGACCAGGGGTTTTTCCGTTTTTGCACTTTCATTTTTTCCACCTTACCTTTAAAAAATCATAACTCTTTCAATTTTGCACCTAAAATTCCATATGATGGCTTTTTTTTTTTTGTGCCACCAATTCTACTTTGTAATGACATCAATCATTTTCCCCAATAATCTACGACGAAACGGAAAAAATAATAATTGTGCGACAAAATTGAAGAAAAAACACCATTTTGTAATTTTTGGGGGCTTTCAATTCTACACAGTACATTTTTCGGTAAAAGTGATACCTTCTCTTTATTCTGTAGGTCGAAACGATTAAAATGATACCCTACTTATATAGGTTTGATTTTGTTGTACTTCTGGAAAAAAAATCATAACTACATGCATGAAAATTTATATGTTTAAAATTGTCATCTTCAGACCCCTATAACTTTTTTATTTTTCCGTGTAAGGGGTGGTATGAGGGCTAATTTTTTGCGCCATGATCTGAAGTTTTTACCAGTAACATTTTTATATTGATCAGACTTTTTGATTGCTTTTTATACATTTTTTCATGATATAAAAAGCGAACAAAAATATATTATTTTGGACTTGGAAATTTTTTTTACTATTAGCCACGGGTCCGGGAGCGGACCCCCTTCCAAAGGATAGGGGATAAGAGGATTGATCGCGGGGGGTCCCCGTATTATGTGCGGAACAGCATCTTCAGGCTCGGAAACCGGAAGTTTTCGGGACGGGAGATGTGACGTAACACCACGCCCCCCTCATGCATCTCCAGGCTCGGAAACACTGTCCAGAGTAGGAGAGGTTTTCTATGGGGTTTTTCTCCTGACATGGACAGAGGTGTCAGCAGAGAGCACTGTGGTCGGACAGAAAGGAAATTGAAAAATAAAAGAACTTCCTGTGGAGCATACCACAGCTGATAAGTACTGGAAGGATTAAGATTTTTTAATAGAAGTAATTTACAAATGTTTAACTTTCTGGCACCATTTGATTTAAACATTTTTTTTTCCAGTGGAGTACCCCTTTAAGTAAGTCCAGAGTGTTTCCCACAGAAGAGAGGTGTGCCGCTGTTCCTTTTTCTGATTGTATTATTTACAAGAATTTTTTTTTACCTGTGCTGCGCACCCTCAGGAGTGGATGTATCCAGTGTCCCACCGAATCATGGAGTTCACAAACCGATGCAGATAAGTATCTATTTCGTTGCTATATAACTGTGCCCTACTATTCCTTGATCTACAGCATTGTCTAACTCTCAAAAGATGCTCATTGAGGGCAATATGTACACTATGCAACCATGCCTGGGCTTGTGCATCTGGATTCTACTCCGCCGTTCGCATATCTTAATGGGTAGAGGTATCAATCAATTTAGTTACAGCCTTGACCTGAGTTATGGGAATTTCATGCAAATATGCTTTAATTACCTCCCTATAAAGTGTGAGGGGAGGAGGAACCAGCATAAAAGAGAAATAATCAGTAAACTGTTTTTTGCATATAAGCATCAGCTCCCATTAAAGATAACCAAAATGGATTAAGATTCCATACGGTGACCCCTCTCCCCACATCCACTAAAGACAGATTTAGACATAAAGGGGAATTATCTGAGCGTTAGTCCATAAGATAATCAATCTCATGGGCATACGGAATGGAGGAAACAGACCCTAGTGCTAAATTTATGCGGGTGGCCTTGGTAGGTTTGTGGTTTCACCATATGCCAGTTTTCACTTTTCCATTTTCTAGTGATGGATTTTTTTGTGCTTTGTTCATTATTCAAAAAGTGGGATATTTTTTAAACCTATCCATGATTTGTTCTTTATACAACTTAATCCTTGTCCTGTTTGGTGAGCTTCTTGGTCTTCATGCTGCTATTTGTTCAGTTACGCTCTCTAACAAACCCTGAAACCTTCATAGAACAGGTGTATTTGTAATGAGATTAAATTGCAGACAGGTGGACCCTATTTATCAATTATGTGACCTGCAATTGTGACTTGTCAAGGCAATTGATCGCACCAGAACTTTATTAGGGGTTTCACATTAAAGGGGGTGAATACATATGCACTTAACACTTTTCAGATTTATATTTGTAAATAATTTTGAAATCCATGTAATATTTCCGGCCACTTCCAAATGATGGACTATATACCATGACAAAATGTAGAAAAGTCCAAGGGGGGTAAATAGTGTATATGTATATATATATATATATATATATATATATATATATATATATATATATATATATATATATATATATTTGTATAGTGCATTCGGAAGGCTTCAGACCCTTTTATTTATTTATTTTTACATTTTGTTATGTTGTAGACTTGAGCTAAAATACAAATAAAATAAATAATGACGCTTCCCCATTTATCCTGCACTCAATAACCAAGAGTGATAAAAACAAAAACGGAATTTTAGAAATCTTTGCTAATTCATTGAAAACGAAAAACTAAGTGACTATAGTATCAAGAAAAAGTTCTCTATCGCCATCCAGTGGCTGAGAGGGGCATAAGTATTATAATGCAATTGCAATCATGAAACCTAATAAGGATTGCAACCACAGTGTGCAATGTAGTAATTATCCATGACCGGGGGTCACACTACAGAATTTCTGCTGCACAGTACACAGAATTTCCGCAGTTGTGTAGGGTTTATAGCTGCAAATAATTCCCCTTTAGTTGCTCTCTTCCATTGTCAGCGAACCCCTCCCCCGGGTTAGCAGGTACTGTCCCTCACTTCTATCTCTGTTATGTTTGAACTGCCATATATAACCATACGTAACTGCTGTATTTGGGTTCTCTATGCACCGGCTTCCTTACAGTTTTGTTGTCTGAGGTCCAGAGCACTCTGGATCAGGTTTTCATGAAAAATATCTCTGTACCAGAGTACTTTCTGCTTTCTCTCAACCCTGACCAGTCTTCTCCCAACTACTGAAAAACACCCCCATCCTCATGCTTCACGGTATGGATGGTATTGGGCAGGTGATGAGCAGCACCTGGTTTTCTCCAGACATGGCACTTAATTTTTATTTTTATTATTTTAGCACAAGACCTCAACATATCAATATATAGCTGCAATCTGTACATAAAGGTATAAAATGCCTGGCATATGTGAAATTTTGTCCTGCACTGCATACTAGGAGAACAAGGAGGGAATTGGGTGGAGCGCTTCTGCTGGAAATGACGGGACTCAGAACGCCACGATAGCACAGGACGATGTTTATTAAAAGATTTCGGACAACGCGTTTCGGCACAGGCACGCGCCTTCCTCAGGTCCACAAAACTATCAAGTTGGTGCATCCTGGGGTGTGTGGCTGTGCTATTATGCCGCCAATAGCACAGCCACACACTCCAGGATGCACAAACTTGATTGTTTTGTGGACCTGAGGAAGGCGCGTGCCTGCGCCGAAACGAGTTGTCCGAAATCTTTTAATAAACATCGTCCTGTGCTATCGTGGCGTTCCGAGTTCCGTAATTTCCAGCAGCAGCGCTCCACCCAATTCCATCCTTTTTCCCATTCACTCCACTTCTATTTTTCCGTACCCCTGTGGATACGGAAATAGGGAAAGTGAGCCGCATACTGCACATATCCTACCCACCGCGCTACCGTCACGAGGTCTCGTTTGTTCCGTGGGATCATTCCAGCAGATCAGGTGTGACACCCAGCACGGTGGGTTTCATTCGATTTTTCCTAAATCGCACTCCAGAGAGCGCCTTTTTTTTTTTCCCCGCTTTTTCTTTGCTTTACTAGGAGAACATACACACTGGCCCTAATTTACTAAGAATGGGGTGTGGTTTTCTGTGTGGGTTTTTTCCACAGTAAGAATTGAATAATGCACTTTTCCCTATGTTTTTCTTTTTTTTTTCTTTACACATGCCCAGTGCTCAAATCCACCACATATTCTGTTGAAACATTGGTAAATATGTTGGGATTTTTCAAAATTGTAGGGGACACGCCCCTTTCCCACAACCACACCCCCTTTTTCTCGCAGCCACGTCACCTCTTCGGGTTTTAAAAGTAAAATGGAGAGTTGGTTGGGGTTTTTTAACTTTCTGGTCACAAATTCTGGTGCGGACACAATTTGTGGCACATTTTGGCACACAACCTGACAAACAGGTTGGGTTTACAATAGAAAACCAAGCCACAGCCCCCTTTAACATTCCACCACATCTGTGGCTTTGTCAAAAGGAATATGGGCCAAATATAGCTCTGTATTGTTTAAGCTCATCATAGTCCGATAAAGTGCGCATTCACAAGAACCAATAATTTACCAGCTGATGCAGTTATTTTATTAGGAATGAAAAAAGCAAGGTCCATAATACATCTCTGTGCTTTTATCTATATTTGTGGCACATATGATAAGATACTATAAATAAATAGCATGGCAAACAATAGTATATAAAGTAAACACATGGGGAGCACAATGTAATGATGCAGGATAGGGATGCATCAGTTTTTAATTGAAGCGTTGCTGAGTTTTGTCGTCTTCTTGAGGTGGTGATAATTTGGAAGAATCTTCATCAAGAAGTCTAGCTGCAATGTCTGTGGCTGTATGACCAAGAAGAAAAACACAAGTCTCAACTTCTCGCTATAAAGATTAATACAAATCTATGTTCTGGTTAACAGCACTGTCAGTAAACTGCTGTAAAATCACAGTATAACCTGCAGTGTGCAGCATTTTTGTGCCAGTATAGTAGTTTACTGCAGCATTCAGATGTATAGTAGTAAATGGGATTTTACAAAATGTTGTTAAAAACTATAGCATAGCCTATTGGTTTATTGTAGTTTTGCCTACTGTGCCTCCAAAAGAGAAGGTCTCAGAGTTACATAGGTTTTATAGGATTTTGATACTGATGGCCTAGTTTTATGTAAGCCATCAATATTAGATTGGTGGAGTTTGACTCCCACCACTGAGCAGCTCACTAAAGGGATTTCCCATAGTGTATCCCTTATTGTTTACCAGGCAAAGTGGTGTACATCATACACTGTGTCTAGCAGTACTGGATACCAAATCTGTGGTGTTGACGGAGATACAGTACTCAGTGATCATGGGGTTGCTGTAAGTTGGACCCAGTTGCTGATCTTATATTGAAGGCCTATCAAACTTAATGCCCTAGAAAACCCCTTTAAAATTTAAAGGGGTAGTCCCACCTTAGACACTTCTAGCATATTCACAGGATATGCTGTAAATGTCTGATAGACGCGGATCTGCACTTATGACCTGCACCTATGTTGGGAATATGTGCCTTCTAACCATCTCTCCCGGTAAAGTGGCTGATGGCCATCATATTCAGGCAAAGAATAGATTGAGAGGTGGCCATGTGAACCCCATGATTCAATCTCCACCAGAATGCATTAACCTCTTTACTAAGAAGAAAGGAGGTCAGGATACCCATACCTGAGGTTTCAGTAGATGGGACCTTCATCAATCAGAAGTGTATGACATATTCTGTAGATACAACCCTTTATTGTAAAGACTGTGTTCACAATAGTAATGGTGTGACTCTGCAGCAGATAACTTGTACCCATCTATCACGGTACCCACCTGGGGGCGCTCTGTCTGTACTCTACGTAGACAGTCAGATCCGTATATGACCGTATTCTCTGGGATAAGCTCACACGAGTCCACCTGGCAGCAAGCACCAATTATACAGCCACTGGTTAATATGACGTTTCTACCTACATAAGCTAAGAAAGAAGCAGACAGCTTAATAAGATTAAACATGTCACTAAATATATTATCACTTTTACCATACTAACATCATGAGTTAATACACATTTGTTTGCTGGGTTTCACACACAGCTTTTTGTGGCAGTTTTTGGAGCCAAAGACAGAAGTGGCTTCAAAAGGATAGAGAAAAAAAAAAGGAATACTTATACTTCTCCTTCCTGCTGGATCCATTTCTGGCTTTGGCAAAAAAACTGAATGAAAAACTGCCACAAAAAGCTGTGTGTTAACACGTACGCAGATTTGCTGCGCAGGATTTTCTGCTGCAGATTTCAATGTAAACTAAATGACTGAGCACAGCTTCTAATATGCAGTTACAAATCCTGCGCATCAAATCTGCGCAGGATCCTGTACGCGTGACCGTACCCTAAGTTATGGTCCCACTTATCGCTTATGCAGCGTATTTCACACTGTGCAAAATCATCTGCAGCAGCGGGAAATATGCTGCATATTTTCAGATGATTATGCACACAGAGCTAGCTGGTGGCAGCCCTGCATTTTTAGTGAAGATTGGAGAGGAAGCCGCGTGCTGACATGACTGTGACGTGCGGCCTCGCCTTCAATCTTCACTGAAAACGCAGGGTTGCCACCAGCTAGCTCTGTGTGCATAATCATCTGAAAATATGCAGCATATTTCCCGCTGCTGCAGATGATTTTGCACAGCGTGAAATATGCTGCGTAAGGGGTAAGTGGGTCCATACCCTAAAAATTCTTTAAAGGAATGCTGATCTATGAGATTGGTGATTGTATTGGTGCTGTAGTTAGGGTGCATTCACACCACATTTTTGCAATACAGTTCCCGTATCAGGTTTTTGATGAAAAACGGATTCCTCAAAACGTGTGTACAAATTTGAACCCATATACGGTTTGAAAAAATGATGTCTGGTTGCATCCGCTTTTTAATTAAAAAAACTTAAATGTTTTTAACTTTTCACTCCATTATGAATAAAGTTTCCCTAGTTTGATTGCAATTCCAAGAAAAAAAACTGTGCAAAAAGTATGGTGCAAACCGGATGGAACCGTACGCACACACGGTTCTGTATGGTTCCCATAGACTCCCATGTAAAAAAAAAAAAAAAAAACACAACATATACAGTTTCAATACGGTTTTTTACCCGGACCAAAAACCGTAGTAGGCTATGGTTTTGGGTACGGGAAAAAACAGACAAAACCGTGCAAAACGCACACAACCTGATGCATCTTTTGGCATACAGTTTTCAATGGAGAGTCAATGCATACGGTTTTCAAAACGGTTCCATACAGTTTTCAAATTAAAAACGTATACGAGAACTGTATTGCAAAAATGTGGTGTGAATGCAGCCTTAGCCTGTCTAAAATGTCCTAAGATTGAAAATGTGGACAGCTTACCTTTGGATTCAATTACATTGTTATCTCCCATCTTCATTGCTTGAGAATCTACATAGACGTTAAAGGTATTTATATAATAAAATAAGCAAAAAAAAAAAAGAGTATGCTAGGTACAGAACTATTACCAGGGACAGTACTGCAGACTACATAATTACATGACATTATTATATGAGGTTACTGTATGTTGGTACGTTCACGCTCCGAAACTCACATCCAGCAGAAGCATAAATAATGTGAAGCTAAGGAATGTAAACCAAGTCAGACTGAGTTGTAATTCCTGGATTTAAAGAAGATAATCCACCTTGTGTATTGGGTTCCTAGTAGGAAGGGAGCGTCAGCTACCATTGGAATGCCTCCCCTTATCTTACCCACTAGAATCTATACACAGTATATACACACACTTAATCCTCCTAGATCTATATTCTTCAAGTGCATATAAGAAAAGGATACAGCATCCAACTTCAAAGACATTGTTGGTGCCAATGATCATGGCTTTTGGCTCTACATCTTCGGAGTCAGGTGCAATGTTTTCTGGAAAACTGTAAAGGTGAATCAGAGGAATATTTTACATTAAATCTCAATACCAAGTACCATAGTCTTCTGTATATGAGCACAATTTCCTCTCCTGTCATAATAAGGTGCTACAACCTGGTGTTAGTAAAATGTCCAGCCTGTGTGAGGGGGTGCTCAAACACAGCAAAAGGGCAACTCTCCAAATACACTACAGTAGCAGAATAGTGCACCTGTCTGGTACTGTAAGAAATAGTGGGCTGTCTGCTACTGTAAGAAATCTCCATTTTTTTATGTAACCAAATGAAGCTGGTTGATGGAGGTGGTATTGTTTTATTTGTGAGCACGAAAAAAAAATCCCTTTAAATGGGTACTAGTTAAACAGATTTGTAAATGACTTCTATTTAAAAATCTTAATTCTTCTAGTACTTATCAGCCGCTGTATGTTCCATAGGAAGTTCCTTTTTTTTTTTTAATTTCCTTTCTGTCTGACCACAGTGCTCTCTGCTGACACCGCTGTCCATTTTTGTAACTGTCCAGAGCAGGATAGGTTTGTTATGGGGATTTGCTCCTACTCTGGACAGTTCCTAAAATGAACAGAGGTGTCAGCAGAGAACACTGTGGTCAGACAGAAAGGAAATTCAAAAAGAAAAGAACTTCCTCTGGAACATACAGCAGTTGATAAGTACAGGAATGATTAAGATTTTTAAATAGAGAATTTACAAATCTGTTTAACTTTCTGGCACCAGTTAATAAAAAATATATATTTTTTTGCAGTGGAGGATCCATGACTTCCTCCCCACCCCTCCTTGCCTTAATCTTGACTGATTCATATACAGGGCTTGTCTTTCAGCATAGACTCTATGACACTTGACAGATTCCCCTTCATTCCTTAAGGACACAGGGCGTACCTGTATGCCCTGCACCAGCTCCCCTTCTATGAATTGGACTCATAGTGGGGTGGTCCTGAGTCTAATGCCAGACATCACCGAATGCAGTGATTCCCAGCATTTCCTCCTTACCAACATTGATCGCGACATCTATAATGAAAGTAAAACAGTCCTTGCGGCTCAGCGGAGCTGATCAGGACCCCCTTGGTAAAACCGCGGTGTCCCGATCAGCTGGGAGGTCGGCGAGAGGGCACTTACCTGCCTCCTTGCCGTCTGATCAATGATCTGATGCTCCAGCTAGGCTGGAGCATGGCAGGCAGGCAGGAACAATGGAGCACCTATAACAATGATCAATGCTATGCTATGGCATAGCACTGAACAGGGTATGCAATCCAAGGATTGCATGTAATAATGGGGAATAAAAAAAACAGTGAAAAAAAGTATTAAAAAAAGTTAATAAATGTGAATTGACGCCTTCCCTAAAAAAAAGTTTCAATCACCCCCTTTTCCCATTATAAAAACGTAAATAAAAAATGTAAGCAAGTGTACATGTAAAAAATTACCAAAGTCCAAAATTGCATATTTTTGGTCACTTTGAATACCGTAAAAAAAATGTATAAAAGACGATCAAAAAGTCTCATCAAAACAAAAATGGTATCGATACAGATCACAGCGCAAAAAATGAGCCCTCATACAGCCCTGTATGCAGAAAAAAAAAAAGGTATAGGGGTCAGAAGAAGACAATTTTAAACATACAAATTTTGGTGCATGTAGTTATAATTTTTTTAAAGTAGTAAAATAAAACTTATATAAATTGTGTATCCTTGTAACCGTATGGACCTACAGAATAAAGAAAAAAAGTGTCACATTTTTATCGAAAAGTGCACTGCAGAGAAATGGAAGCCGCCAAAAATTACAAAATGGCGTTTTTTGTTTTATTTTTATTTTGTCCTACAAATTTTTTTTCAGTTTTTTCCGTAGATTCTGTGGTGAAATGCTCAAGTCATTACAAAGTACAATTGGTAGAGCAAAGAACAAGCCATCATAAGTCTGAAGGTGGAAAACGGAAAGCGATATGATTTTTAGAAGGTGAGGAGGAAAAAACGAAAGTGCGAAAATGAAAAAACCTTGAGTCCATAAGGGGTTGTCTAATGATAAAAATACCCTGAATAGGTAGAGAATTGGGCACCCCCACAGTCCTCTTTACCCTGCTCAAAAAGCCATACATGGATGAGGCATCTCCTATTCTGCCCTACATTACTTCTATTCTTATGGCTTTTTATTGCATTCCCTGCCAATTGAATGGGTGCACAATATTGTGTTAATTATTTAAGAGAATCAGCGTCCCCTGTACTAACTTGTTGGTAAAGGCTAATGTGGGCGATGCGGATGACACCTGTCGTTACCTTTTTTCATTTTATGACTCCGTTCATGAGATATGATTGAAAATTGACATTAGGTGGCTTAATGCACTTAAGGTGTCCCCTAGCCCTGAGATGCAGTGATATTGCTGGCCCGCTTCTATACGGTGAATGCCATATTCATATGAATATGTCCCTGACCCTGGGAGATCTCTCTCATGCACAGTGATATCTGAAGTACTGCCAGCTCAGAGTTACAAGCGAGAAGCGGCAAGCTATGCACAAAAGAGATCTCCCAGGACAGGGAAATAAATATTAATGAAGGGGGCGTTTAAGGGTACGTTCACACCTGGCGAATAGGCAGCATATTTCACACTGCGCATAATCTGCAGCAGCAACGGGAAACATGCTACGTATCCCTCGCTCACCATACACACAAGGCTTTCCGGCGGCAGTCCTATGTGTGTAGTCAGTGTTTTGGAGGAGGAGTCGCCCGTCACAGTCACACGGCTCTGCCTCCAAAACTCACTGCACACATAGGGCTGCTGCCGGAAAGCCTTGTGTGTATGGTGAGCGAGAGATTCGTAGCATATTTCCCACTGCTGCTGCAGATTTCGCGCAGCGTGAAATACGCTGCCTATATGCTATGTGGGAAAGTGCCCTAAAGGGGTACGCCGATGGAAAACAATTTTATTTTAAATCAACTGGTGCCAGAAAGTTAAACAGATTTGTAAATTAGTTCACACAAGAAGTAGCGAGGCCGGGCACCCTCCCATGGTGCGGTGCAAGCTAAACGGAAATCTCCTGACCTGTGGCAACAGATCAAGGTGTGCTGGGTCGGGCTATCCCCATACAAACAACCAATCCAATCACAATCTAACTGCAGTAAAGGTAGGAAGAAAACGGAGCACAGACCTTTAGTTGTTGAAGTTCAGGAGCTTCTTTATTGAAGTCTAGGGGACACCATGTGCTGGGGGAGCAGGATGCCGGACAGTTCGTGGGCTACGACCGTATCGCGCTTCAGCACTTCATCTGGAGGGCCAGATGAAGCTCTGAAGCGCGATACGGTCGTAGCCCACGAACTGTCCGGCGTCCTGCTCCCCCAGCACATGATGTCCCCTAGACTTCAATAAAGAAGCTCCTGAACTTCAACAACTAAAGGTCTGTGCTCCGTTTTCTTCCTACCTTTACTGCAGTTAGATTTGTAAATTACTTCTATTAAAAAATCTTAATCCTTCCAGTACTTAGCTGCTGTATGCTCCACAGGAAGTTCTTTTCTTTTTTAATTTATTTCCTGTCTGACACCTCTGTCCGTGTCAGGAACTGTTCAGAGCAGGAGAGGTTGCAGGATAGGTTTGCTATCGGGAATTTACCCTACTCTGGACAGTTCCTGACATGGACAGAGGTGTCAGCAGAGAGCACTGTGGTCAGACAGAAAAGAAATTCAAAAAGAAAAGAAATTCCTCTGAAGCATACAGCAGCTGATAAGTAATGAAAGGATTAAGATTTTTACATAGAAGTAATTTATAAATCTGTTTTTATATAAAGAAGGTAAAGTACTACATAATGGAACACAACTGCCTAAAGCCTGCACAGATCTTCCCAATAAATGGGGCTTTGCAATACTTTCTTCACTGGCACCATATTGTACAAAGGACAACCTATGCCCTCTATTGCTTCCAGTGCATACCTGTTTCTTATAAATGCCTGCTCCTCGATCAAGTTGCCTTCCCCAATAATGATGGGCCCTGCTTCAGCATATATACGAGCTTTAGGGTGAACTACTGTCCTGGGTCCTGAAAAAAATTGAATGAGCAAATGCATAGGAAACAGAGGGAAAAAAAACTAAGCAAAGATTAAGTATCTATGTCCTATAAAAGATTGTATGGTATCCTTATCACGCGTATACCGACAAACACCCTATATACATCTTTCTCTACATTAAACTAAAGTCAAATAATGTGAATAAACAGAATATGTCAGCAGGAAACATAAAAAAGGAGGTATAAATACAGAATATGACTACACAGGGCTTTGTCTGTAACCATGGAAACACAAAGTTCTGCAAAATGGTAGGTAAAAATAAAAGGTACAGTATATCCAGGTTATTTAGCTAGGCTGTCCACATAATATTTCTATACTTTAAGGGGTGGTCTGGGAAATTGAACGTATCAGGCACGTAGCCCCTATGCTATGCACAGGATAGAAGGTGTCTGACTGCTGGGACCCCGCAAGATCTCCTGCACAGGGCCCTGTCTACTTATCTATCCTCGGCATGCTTCAGCCCCCACCTTCCTGAACAAGTGAAAGTGATGGCCCATTCAGCCAATCACCGGCTGAGGCAGGACATGATTGACTGAGTGGGCTGTCACTTGCACTTGTTCAGGAAGGTGGGGGCCAGAGTGCTCCGAGAATGGGTAAGTAGATGGGGACCTGTACAGGAGAGGGGGGGGGGGGGGGTGGGTTGGGACAGCAGTCAGATCCCCAAGAGATCAGACACTTATCCTCTATGCTGTGGATAGGGGATAAGTGTCTGATATGTTCAGTTCCCAGGACTACTCCTTTAATTGTTCTCAAAGTAGTGTAAGAACATAAAAAAACATAAAAGAACAAAAACAACTCAGCAATGATCTGCCGAGTGATTCTTGTTTTCCACCCCAGTGTTCACTGAGCCAATCAGTAGCCGAAAAAGTAACCCCTTCAGCCAGTGACCGGTTGTGCAGGCACTTTCTGTGTGTCAGGAGGGAGAAGTGCTCTGCACCAGGGAGGATCGGTGGCAAGTAGTATTTTTTTTATGTTTTTCCCCACCTTGAGCAACATTACATATAGAAAAAATATTCAAACAACCCCTTTTAATTTAGCTTGGCAAAAAATGGTGGAAAAGATGTATCCAGCCTGAAGAACGAATGTCTTCTACCAATAATACAATGATCAGCCAAGCCTGCAAATATGTGAGACAGCTCTATAGTTCCCCAAGTAACTACCCATGGCTGTGCATACACTTACCTATCGTGACATCTCCTTTAATTTCACTTTCCACACAGACCACCGCTCCAGGGGCAATTTTAACACTGAAATTAAAAGAGTTTTCAAAAATCAGGACAACGAAAATATAGCAACAACAAATTCCAGCTGTCATTTCCTGGTGATCTGTGTGGTAACAACTAAGGCTGCATTCACACCTCGTTTTCACTGTACGGGTGCTGGATCCAGCTGGGGGAGGGGAAAAAAAATCGGCGTTCCCGTACCCCAACCGGACCGGCCCTGAAATCCATTTACTTTAATGAGCCGACCGGAGACAAACAGTGACTCTGGTCGGCTCATTTTTTTTTTACCCTTATCCGATTTTGTGACCGGACCTAAAACCGTAGAACTATGGTTTTGGGTACAGTCAGGAAACCGGATACGGGTCACAAATGAGCCAACCAGAGTCACCATATGACCACGGTCGGCTCATTAAAGTAAATGGATTTCAGCGCTGGTCTGGCTGGGGTACGGGGGCACCTTGTTTTGCCCTCCCCCCAACCAGCAACCGTAGGCTGAAAATGAGGTGTGAATGCAGCCTAAGTTAGCCACAATAAGGATGTATTCACACACACCGGATCCAATAAATC
Organism: Hyla sarda; assembly: GCF_029499605.1. Taxonomy (NCBI): domain Eukaryota; kingdom Metazoa; phylum Chordata; class Amphibia; order Anura; family Hylidae; genus Hyla; species Hyla sarda. The sequence goes on from NC_079189.1 coordinate 226,109,865, forward strand.
CTTAGTGGTGGACTTTGCAAAGCAGTCAAAAATACATAAGAACTGCCTTGCAAAATTGCGCATTTTACAACTTTGAATCTGGAGCGGATCGTGTGTGTGAATGCGCCCCTAAGGGGTTCAGGCAGAGGGCCAGATTACAGATCTGTGTGACGCAGATACCTACACAAATCTATTTAGCTCTATCTGCTCTGAATCTCGTAACTGTCCCATCACGTGCTGACTTCATGCTACATTCACATTGTGTTTTTGTACCTGTTTTGCTGTTTCTGTTGCACTCCATTTCATTTTGCTGTGTTCAAAAACGCCGTCAACCACGCTATGGTGAAAACAGATCCTTTACTATTGTTTTTTATTTTATATTAGTACAGAATGGGATACAGCAGCATTCATTTTTTTTAGCACCCGTTAGGCTAGGATTCCACTTGGTTTTTTTCTGGCAGTTTTTAAGCCAAAGTCAGAAGTGGATCCATGAGGGAGGAGAAGTATAAATCCTTCCTTTATATGTCCTATTCCTTTTGAATACACTTCTGGCTTTGGCTCATAAACTGCAGTGGCAGTATTCCAAAAACTGCCAGAAAAAAAACCACGTGGAAACTTAGCCTCAATGTTAAACAGGAACAAAAGAATGTAGTAGCCTACAGGGATATTGTAGTGATAATAATAATAGTAGTACTCCTTGTAGATCAGACTATAGTCCTGTACGGTGATCAGGGTGCCCCTGACAAAGCTCACAGTAGCAAAACGTCTGTTGGGGTAGGTACGCATGGACTTGGCACCACACATAGTTGTAAGATTTTTGCCTTGCCTGTACCTTAGGATTTTCTAGCATTACCTTAGTAACCTGTTTACCACTGCAGCCTATTTATTTGTTATTTCATATACTTTGGGTACATTTTTGGTTCTAATTTCTGCCTGTATTCTGTATATACATCCTGAGTTTCTGTGTTCACGTTACCTCTATTGTTTAATAAAGGTATATTTTGTTTAAACTTAGTTTGCATGTGTGCACTCCTTTATATAAGTTTTTTTTTCTTTTTATAGCGCTTTACGACGGCAGCACCCAGAGCACCTACAGCTAACTAATCTACGGCCATTAGACAGGTATGCTGTGTGCGTCAGGCCTTATGCAGGGGAGCAAATGTAACATACAGATGACTATTCATTCACCCCATACTGATACACATCTTTTCACATTAATACAACTTATTAAGAGGAAAAGATGATAAGGCTTCTGTAAAGTACCAGTCACACTAGAAGCCTACTGGTCTTGTCCACATCAGGTCTACTACCCAGCACATTCTAAGCCAGTGTCTCCCAACCAGGGTGCCTACTGCTGTTGCAAAACTACAACTCTCAGCATGCCCGGACAGTCGAAGGCTGTCCGGGCACGCTAAGAGTCAGTTTTGCAACAGCTGGAGGCACCCTGGTTGGGAGACACTGCTCTAAGTAGTACTACACAGCCTGGTGCATGATCAGACTGCACAGACAAGACCAACAAACTGTCAGCGTGGTGCACTACACGTAAAGTAATAACACTGAGCATACGTCTTCTAAATATTAGGTGTGTAAGTCGATGTCCCGCAGTGTCCTGCACCAGTGCTCTCTCCTTAGTATCATTCTTCTACTGGCAAGTATAGGGGTCTCCGGAAGACAGGATCCCCCTCTAATAATTAAAAAATTCCTATAAGTGTAAAAACTCCAAATTAATTTTATTATTATTTTTATAACATCTTTTTTAACATTTTTTTTTTTAGCATCCTCTTCACTGATACATAAAACATCAGCACATCACATGACCTGTGACATCACTACCACCTCCAGTCAGCGCGGTTTGTCGTCACAAGCCATAAGCTAAGTAAACAGGGTCATGTGATCAGTGTGTGCGTTTCTAGATCAAATCGCCCCCTTCTTAAGAAGTGAATGACAGCTTTAGTTATAATCCAGGACTCTATTCACACCAGGTTCTCACTGTTGATTCGGTAAGGATTTTTGGTGACCAATACATTAACCCCTCGAGATACGATGGCCTCGACATACGTTATTTTCAACTTACGATGGCCTCTCAGAGGCCATCATATCTTGAAAGCAGTATCGACATACAATACTTTTTGTCGGGCCATCATGAAAATAAAACGGTTCTCCGGCGGCGCTGGTTGCTACACCTGCCGCCGTTCCGGGCTGTTTCAACCGCGGAGGAGCGGAGCTTCAAATCTCGCGGGTATGTCATGTGAAGTTACATCGTCACATGACATTGCCACATAGTGACTGTCTGCTGTGGGCCAAGTGGTGAGTCCTCTCGCCGGCGCATTAACCCCCATGCACATTAACCCCAGAATCCCTTAACCTGTTAATGACCATGGACGTGTATACACGTCCATGTGCTGTTAACGGGGTATGGCGCGGGCTCCCGACTGGAGCCTGCGCCATACCGGGGGCCCCCAGCTGATTCCTGTAGCTGGGGGCATGCGGCGATAGCCGCGGCTGGCTATTAACGCTTTAGATCGCCGCTGTCAAAGCTGACAGCAGCGTCTAAAGGAAGCTTTGAACGCTCCCTGGTGGTCCAGTGGGGTAGATTGCTCCCCCCCCGCAGCGCGATGGCAGGTGGGAGATCCACTGTGGAGGTAGCCGGAGGGCTTACCTCATGTCCTATGCTGGCTGCTGTGCTCTGAATGATAAAGCCGGGCAGGACCAGGCTTTATCAATCGAGCACAGAGCACACAGATCAATATGGTTCTATGCAACCATATTGATCTGTATGAGGAACCCAATGATTCCTCCTAAGGGTACGTTCCCACACGGCGTATTTTGCTGCGTATTTGCTGCGTATTTGGTGCTGCGTATTTTCCTACCCATTGACTTCAACAGAGAAAATAAAATACGCAGCAGCAAATACGCAGCAAATACGCCGTGTGGGAATGTACCCTAAAAGTGTAAAAAAAAATAAAAAAAAAAAAAGTTTAAAAACACACACATTAACCCCTTCCTTATCATAAGTTTAAATCACCGCCCCCCCCCCTTTCCCAAATTCCATATAAAAATATATAAACATAATAAAAATAAACATATGTGGCATCGTCGCGTGCATAAATGTCCGAACTATAAAAATATATCGGTAAATTAAACCGCATGGTCAATGGCTTACATGTTAAAAAATTTCAAAAGTCCAAAATTGCATATTTTTGGTCACTTTTTATACAATAAAATTTTTTTATAAAAAGTGATAAAAAAGTCAGATCAAAACAAAATGGTACCGATACAAACTTCAGATCACGTCTCAGGAACCAATTACCAGTTTTCCATAGATATATGTACTCAACATATGATGGTCTCGGGGCTTTGGAACCAATTACCAGTTTTCCATAGACATTTGTACTCAACATATGATGGTTTCAACATACAATGGTGCTCCCGGAACCAATTACCATCATATGTTGAGGGACCACTGTATAGCTCAGTCTGCCCTAACTTGAGGAGCATCGGTCAGTGACTACCTGTATGCACTGGATTGGGACCTGGGCCTCACTGCATAGTCCAGTGTTTCCCAACCAGGGTGCCTCCAGGTGCTACAAAACTACAAGGCTGTCCGGGCATGCTGGGAGTTGTAGTTTTGCAACACCAGGAGGCCCCCTGGTTGGGAAACACTGGTATAGTCAGTCTGCAGGACAGAAGAGACACCTCACCCCACTAGAGACAATAGCCGGCACACTATACTCCAGTGTTTCCTATCCAGAGTGCCTCCAGCTGTTGCAAAACTACAACTCCCAGCATGCCCCGACAGCCTTCGGCTGTCGGGGCATGCCGGGAGTTGTAGTTTTGCAACAGCTGTGGAGCCCTGGTTGAGAACCCTGCTATACACTATATACAATACTGTAATCCGGGAGTAACACCCAGAGCCCGGCCCCCGCTTCCCCCCTGTGATCCCAGAGAAGCTGTCACCTTTTCTGCAGCTGGGCCTGCTTCAGGAGCTCCGCCATCTTTATGGGAGGGGGACCTGTGGTGAGCACACGATCATGTGATCGGTCACGTGTGTAAGAAAGGCATCGGGCTTGAGAGGATGTCACGTGACACGATGTAACTTCCCCCCCCCCCCGTTTACGATCCAGGGATATTTTGTTCGCCGGGTGTTTGTACTGTGCATATAGTAGAGAATGTGGCATTCGGTAGCGCAGTACTTATGTATAAAGTGGAGACTGAGCAAACATTTTGCCTAGGGACAGTGGATCGGTTGCCCATAGCAACCAATCAGATCGCTTCTTTCATTTTTAAAACGGCCTCTGCAAAATGAAAGCTGGAATCTGATTGGTTGCTATGGACAACCGCTGCAATATTTTTCTGCACAAGGTTTCATTATTCTCCCTTTAAGGCCCCTTTCACAGGACAGGGATCATCCTTCTTTTTTACTGCCGTTATTTTACAATAACGGATGGGAAAAAAACTGATGCAATAACTGGTAATAATGGATGATAACTGATGACCATCATCCATTATTTATAATGTATATTTTTTCTTAAGAAACCTGATGTTCTTCATCCGTTATCATCCTTTATCATCCGTTATTACCAGTTACATCTGTTTTTTTTCATATCAGGTTTCTAACCTTTTTTGTAAAGCTGTACTGAGCATGCTCAGTACAAAAAACAGATGTTAAAAAACCTGACAATAACTGATGATAACGGATGTTTTTTTTGAACATCCGGTTCCCATAGACTTCAATGTTAAATTTTAACGTCCGGTTTTTCACCATTTTTTTTGCCCTAACTTGAGGGGCATCGGTCAGTGACTACCTGTATGTACTGGATTGGGACCTGGGCCTCACTGTATAGGCCAGTGTTTCCCAACCAGGGTGCCTCCAGGTGCTACAAAACTACAACTCCCAGCATGCCCGGACAGCCAAAGGCTGTCCGGGCATGCTGGGAGTTGTAGTTTTGCAACACCAGGAGGCACGCTGGTTGGGAAACACCGGTATAGTCAGTCTGCAGGACAGAAGAGACACATAACCCCACTAGAGACAATAGCTGGCACACTATACCCCAGTGTTTCCTATCCAGGTGTTGCAAAACTACAACTCCCAGCATGCCCGGTTTCTTAAGAAACATCCGGTTCCCATAGACTTCAATGTTAAATTTTAACGCCCAGTTTTTCACCATCTTTTTTTTTTTTTGCCGGACCAAAAATTTGTGCATGCACCGTCTTTTGTGCCGGCAAAAATAACTGACATTGATAAAAACGGACATGTCTGATGCAAAAGGATGTTCAAAAATCCCATTGACATGAATGAGATTTTTTGCCGGCCATTTTCACAACTTTTTGCCGGGAGGTTTTTTACAGGATGATACCTGTAGTGTGAAAGGGGCCTTAGGCTAGGTTCACACTGTGGAATCTCCGGGCAGAACATTTCCGCCCGGAGCTTCCGAGTGCGGCCGCGCAGACACTGCAGTCTCCAATAGACCGCAATGTGTTCCGCCTGAACAGTGAGCAACGCCATTCTTCAGGCAGAAATTTTCAAGCGGATTTTTCTTTCACATATTTCGCTTCATAAATTCCGAAGTGTGAATTTGTGAACGGAAACCCATTCACTACACTATACATTTTAGTAAGCGGAATTTCTGGTGTGAACCTAGCCTTATGTGTATACAGTTCAGCTGAGTTGCTTGTAATGAGTGCACAGTAGAGCTGTGTTTGTTTGTATGTCCTGGGAAGACGGCAGAGCTGCATCACTTTGTATACTTGTTCACACAGCCGTTGTACTCTAGTAAATGGAGCTCTGTCGATCAGTCCATTAAAAGACTGTAAAATACTGATCCTTAACCCCTTAAGGACTCAGGGTTTTTCCGTTTTTGCACTTTCGTTTTTTCCTCCTTACCTTTTAAAAATCATAACCCTTTCAATTTTCCACCTAAAAATCCATATTATGGCTTATTTTTTGCGTCGCCAATTCTACTTTGCAGTGACATTAGTCATTTTACCCAAAAATGCATGGCAAAACGGAAAAAAAAATCATTGTGCGACAAAATCGAAAACAAAAGGCCATTTTGTAACTTTTGGGGGCTTCCGTTTCTACGCAGTGCATATTTTGGTAAAAATTACACCTTATCATTATTCTGTAGGTCCATACGGTTAAAATGATACCCTACTTATATAGGTTTGATTTTGTCGCACTTCTGGAAAAAATCATAACTACATGCAGGAAAATGTATACGTTTAAAAATGTCATCTTCTGACCCCTATAACTTTTTTATTTTTCCTTGTACGGGGCGGTATGAGGACTCATTTTTTGCGCCGTGATCTGAAGTTTTTATCGGTATGATTTTTGTTTTGATCGGACTTTTTGATCACTTTTTATTCATTTTTTAATGTTATAAAAAATGACCAAAATACGCTTTTTTGGACTTTGGAATTTTTTTGCGCGTACGTCATTGACCGTACGGCTTAATTAATGATATATTTTTATAGTCGGACATTTACGCACGCGGCGATACCACATATGTTTATTTATTTTATTTTTTTTACACTGTTTTATTTTTTTATGGGAAAAGGGGGGTGATTCAAACTTTTATTAGGGAAGGGGTTAAATGACCTTTATTAACACTTTTTATTTACATTTTTTTTGCAGTGTTATAGGTCCCATAGGGACCTATAACACTGCACACACTGATCTTCTACACAGATCACAGGCGTGTATTAACATGCCTGTGATCAGTGTTATCGGCGCTTGACTGCTCCTGCCTGGATCTCAGGCACGGAGCAGTCATTCGTCGATCGGACACCGAGGAGGCAGGTAAGAGCCCTCCCGGTGTCCGATCAGCTGTTCGGGACGCCGTGATTTCACCGCGGCGGTCCCGAACAGCCCGACTGAGCAGCCGGGATACTTTCAGTTTCACTTTAGAAGCGGCGGTCAGCTTTGACCGCCGCTTCTAAAGGGTTAATACCGCACATCGCCGCGATCGGCGATGTGTGGTATTAGCCGCGGGTCCCGGACGTTGATTAGCGCCGGGACCGATGCGATATGATGCGGGATCGCGGCGCGATCCCGCTTCATATCGCGGGAGCCGGCGCAGGACGTAAATATACGTCCTGCGTCGTTAAGGGGTTAATGGACCCCATCTAAAGGGGTACTCTGGTGAAAACCTTTTTTCTTTTAAATCAACTGGTGGCAGAAAGTTAAACATATTTGTAAATTACTTCTATTAAAAAATCTTAATCCTTCCTGTACTTATTAGCTGCTGAATACTACAGAGGAAATTCTTTTCTTTTTGGAATGCTCTCTGATGAGATCACGAGCACAGTTCTCTCTGCTGACGTTATTATAATGATAATAACGCTTTATTTATTGTTGTCCTTAGTGGGATTTGAACCCAAGGCAGCAGTGCTAACCACTGAGCCACCATGCTGCCCTTAGCATACATCTGCTATGCATGGTTGGTAAAATGGACAGAGATGTCAGCAGAGAGCACTGTGCTCGTGATGTCATGAGTTTTCTAAAAAGAAAGGACTTTCCTCTGTAGCATTCAGCAGCTAATAAGTACTGGAAGGATTAAGATTTTTTAACCCCTTAAGGACGGAGCCCATTTTCACCTCTAGGACGAAGCCCTTTTTTGCAAATCTGACCACTGTCACTTTAAACATTAATAACTCTGGAATGCTTTTAGTTATCATTCTGATTCCGAGATTGTTTTTTCGTGACATATTCTACTTTAACATAGTGGTAAAATTTTGTGGTAACTTGCATCCTTTCTTGGTGAAAAATTCCAAAATTTGATGAAAAAATTAAAAAATTTTCATTTTTCTAACTTTGAAGCTCTCTGCTTGTAAGGAAAATGGATATTCCAAATAATTTTTTTTTGGATTCACATATACAATATGTCTACTTTATGTTTACATCATAAAATTGACGAGTTTTTACTTTTGGAAGACACCAGAGGGCTTCAAAGTTCAGCAGCAATTTTCCAATTTTTCACAAAATTTTCAAACTCGCAATTTTTCAGGGACCAGTTCAGGTTTGAAGTGGATTTGAAGGGTCTTCATATTAGAAATACCCCATAAATGACCCCATTATAAAAACTGCACCCCCCAAAGTATTCAAAATGACATTCAGTAAATGTTTTAACCCTTTAGGTGTTTCACAGGAAAAGCAGCAAAGTGAAGGAGAAAATTCAAAATCTTCATTTTTTACACTCGCATGTTCTTGTAGACCCAATTTTTGAATTTTTACAAGGGGTAAAAGGAGAAAATGTATGCTTATATTTGTAGCCCAATTTCTCTCGAGTAAGCACATACCTCATATGTCTATGTAAAGTGTTCGGCGGGCGCAGTAGAGGGCTCAGAAGCGAAGGAGCGACAAGGGGATTTTAGAGAGTACGTTTTTCTGAAATGGTTTTTGGGGGGCATGTCACCTTTAGGAAGCCCCTATGGTGCCAGAACAGCAAAAAAAAAAACACATGGCATACCATTTTGGAAACTAGACCCCTTGAGGAACGTAACAAGGGATAAAAAAAAAAAAAAAAATTCACTAAAATGTGGGTTTCCCCCCAAATTTCTAATTTTTGCAAGGGTTAATAGCAGAAAAGACCCCCCAAAATTTGTAACCCCATCTCTTCTGAGTATGGAGGTACCCCATAAGTGGACCTGAAGTGCACTACTGGCGAACTACAATGCTCAGAAGGGAAGGCGTCATATTTGACTTTTTGAGAGCAAATTTTGCTCGGGGGGCATGTCGCATTTAGGAAGCCCCTATGGTGCCAGAACAGCAAAATAACCCCCACATGGAATACCATTTTGGAAACTAGACCCCTCACAGAATGTAATGAGGGGTACAGTGAGCATTTACCCCCCACTGGTGTCTGATAGATCTTTGGAACAGTGGGCTGTGCAAAATTTTTCATTTTCACGGACCACTGTTCCAAAGATCCGTCAGACACCTGTGGGGTGTAAATTCTCACTGCACCCCTTATTACATTCCGTGAGGGGTGTAGTTTTCAAAATGGGGTCACATGTGGGTGTGTTTTTTTTTTTTTGCGTTTGTCAGAACCGCTGTAACAATCAGCCACCTCTGTGCAAATCACCTCAAATGTACATGGCGCACTCTCCCTTCTGGGCCTTATTGTGCGCCCCCAGAGCACTTTGCGCCCACATATGGGGTATCTCCGTACTCGGGAGAAATTGTGTTACAAATTTTGGGGGGCGTTTTTCCCTTTTACCTCTTGTGAAAATGAAGTATAGGGCAACACCAGCATGTTAGTGTAAAAATTTAAATTTTTTTACACTAACATGCTGGTGTAGACCCCAACTGTTCCTTTTCATAAGGGGTAAAAGGAGAAAAAGCCCCCCAAAATTTGTTAGGCAATTTCTCCCGAGTACGGCGATACCCCATATGTGACCCTATTCTGTTGCCTTGAAATACGACAGGGCTCCAAAGTGAGAGCGCCATGTGCATTTGAGGCCTGAATTAGGGACTTGCATAGGGGTGGACATAGGGGTATTCTACGCCAGTGATTCCCAAACAGGGCGCCTCCAGCTGTTGCTAAACTCCCAGCATGCTTGGACAGTCAATTGCTGTCCAGAAATGCTGGGAGTTTTTGTTTTGCAACAGCTGGAGGCTCCATCTTAGAAACACTGCCGTACAATACGTTTTTCATTTTTATTGGAGAAGGGGGGTGGGGGGTGGGGGGGGGCAGTGTACGTGTGTGTATATGTAGCGTTTTACTCTTCATTTTATGTTAGTGTAGTGTTTTTAGGTTACATTCACACTGGCGGCAGATTACACTGAGTCTCCCGCTAGGAGTTTGAGCTGCGGCGGAAAATTTGCCGCATCTCAAATTTGCAGCGGGGAACTCACTGTAATCTGCCGCCAGTGTGAATGTAGCCTGTACATTCACACGGGAGGGGGGTCAAAACTACAACTCCCAGCATGCACTGACAGACCATGCATGCTGGGAGTTGTAGTTTTGCAACAGCTGGAGGCACACTGGCTGGAAAACCTTGAGTTAGGTTCTATGACCTAACTCAGTATTTTCCAACCAGTGTGCCTCCAGCTGTTGCAAAACTGCAACTCCCAGCATGTACTGATTGCGGAAGGGCATGCTGGGAGATGTAGTTATGCAATGGCTGGAGGCACGCAAGTACAACTCCCAGCATGCCAAGACAGCCTTATGCTGTTCCAGAATGCTGGGAGTTGTAGTTTTGCAAGATTTAGAGGGGTTCAAGTTGTAAATCACTGTCCAGTGGTCTCAAAACTATGGCCCTCCAGATGTTGCAAAACTACAACTCTCAGCATGCCCAGCCAGCAAACTGCTACAGTTTGAGACCACTTAGTGATCTACAACCTGAACCCCTCTAAATATTGCAAAACTACAAGTCCCAGCATGCCCACACAGCAAACAGCTGTCTGGGCATGCTGGGAGTTGTAGTTTTGCAACATCTGGAGGGCCACGGTTTAGAGACCACTGTAAACTGTGGCCCTCCGGATGTTGCTAGGGAACAACTCACCTAGCAGGACCCGGAAGCTGCCGCCGCCGCCGCCGCCACCGCACGTGGGGGATCCCCGCATGGAGGATCGCGATCCGGGATCCAGGTAGGGACCTTCGGCGCCGACCCTCCCTGGACGGTTCCCCCGTTTTGCCAGGACACCGATAGGTGGGCAAAGCGGGGGAACCGAACTTTAACCCCCCCTCCCCCGGTCTGCTATCGGTCGGTCGCTCGGCCGACCAATAGCAGGGATAGGAGGGGTGGCAACCCTGCCACCAAACTCCTATCCCTTTAGGGGGATCTAGGGTGTCTCGGACACCTACGATCCCTCTTATTTTCCGGGTCACCGGGTCACCAGTGACCCGTATGACCCGGAATCGTGCAGATCGCAGGTCTGAATTGACCTGCGATTTGCGCGCATCGCGGTCATGGGGGGGGTCTCAGGACCCCCCTCGGCGATGTGCCGGGATGCCTGCTGTTAGATAACAGCAGTCATCCCGGCCCGATCACCGCTACCGGTGACGCGGCGCTCCCGGAACCCCGCGACGTACATGTACGTCGCCGCGCGCCAAGTGACACTTCGCGACGCCATACATGTACGTCGCTCGTCGTGAAGGGGTTAATAGAAGTAATTTACAAATATGTTTAACTTTCTGCCACCAGTTGATTTAAAAGAAAAAAGGTTTTCACCGGAGTACCCCTTTAAGTCAGTGAGATCCATTGGGACCCAGCCGTGTCAGTTGTGCTACATTTAGTGCAAAAAAAAAAAAAAAAAGAGCAGAAAAGACCCAGATCGTGTCAGAGCACAGCGGCAGTGTGAACTTAGCCTAAGTCCTGTGTGTATTATCGTCAGTGGAATAAAAAATGATCGAATGGAATAAAAACATTAGTGTGAACAGAGCCGAACAGCCTCCCGTGCAGCGCCATACTCCAGTATGTTTGGTGTCTTCATACACAATGAGCGCCAGTGCACAAGCCGACCCACCATTACATTAAAAACAAAGGAGTCAGCTGCTGTTTTGGGGATTGCAGGTAGGCCTAGCGGTCAGACCCCCGCAATCTCACACTTGGAGCAGCTGCTTCTGTGCTTTTTAGACTATATTTATTATTTATGCCTGATCAAAAACTGTGGAATACACAATTTTCTGGTCTGGCCCAAAAAATGGACCACAAGCGGAAGTCTAAGGCTGCGTTCAGAACATGTTTTGGGCACATGGCAAGAGAATTTTAAAACTGCCTCTTGCTATGTCCCTGCAGGACCTGTGCCATACCCCATTCATTTTGATGAGGTGGCCGGAGTCAGCTAGTGACTATGATTGGCTTATTTTCCCAAGAGTATCCAGTTTTGTAACTGGACTGAAAGGCGCAGCAGACCATGGTTTTCAGTCCGGTTCAAAAACTGGATACAGTGGGAAATTGAGCCGACCGAAGTCAATGGCTGACTCCGGTCACCTCATTGAAATGAATGGGGTATGGCACGGGTCTGGCAGGGATACGGCAGGAGACAGTATGCCATATGACCTAAATGTAATGTGAATGCAATCTAACTAACAATAAAACTTAACATTACAATCTATAGTGCCTGGTGTGACCAGAACGGGTTCTGTTTCCATCTGTTTTTTGACCTTTCGGTTATGTCCGGTTTTCAAATTAAGCATACTGACAAGAATTACAACAGACAAAAACTGATGTAAACTGATCAGACAAAAAACTGAAGCAATGTTTTTTTTTACTGAACATGCAATTTTTAGTTTTTGTAAAAATCAGTTTAAATTAGTTTATCATCCATTCAATATATGATCCATTCAACTACATAAACTGACCGTGCCTAAATGGATCACAAATGCTGATGTGAATCTAGCCTTATACACATACACGATTTAGGCAATTTTGGCCTTTTGGTCCATCCTTTGAAAATTCTATGTAAATGTTAATGATGGCTGACAGCCAATATGACACAGAGATGTGGCCTTATCCTTGGGCTGTGTTTTTGGGACTCATTATCAGATGTAAAACATCCATTTCACATAATAGAAACAGCTATTTTTACCAATGAATTGCATTGAAGTCAATATGAAAACCATCTGTCAGTTCACAAGTAGTGTGGGGCTGTTCAGTGGGTAAAAAAAAATCTATACTCACCTGCCCTGATCCCCCAGAGCCTTGTTGCTATTGCTCCTTGTCCTGTCTTTTCATCTACTTTATATTAACATGTCACCACAGGACCTGCCTGCTCTGCCAATCTGTATTCACAGAGGGGGGTCAGTTACTGCAGGGATGGGGCATTACCAGGAAGTAGCCAAGAGTATCAATATCTGGGAGTGTCAGTGTGGCAGCTGTGGGGGATCAGGGTAGATGAGTATAGTTCCTTGTGATCCTCAGACAAGCCTGTGTTAGTAAATATTGCTGTTATAAAATAACATGTGCTGTTATAAAATAACATGGTAGGCTGGTTCTTCTCTTGAGCTGGTTATGGCAGCTTTGCTAATTGCAATTGATCATTTGATATAGCAAAAATAAATAAATAAAACAAATGAAAAAACTGCTAAAAATAAGTAAAAACTGTAAAAAAAAAAGTCTCAGAAAAGTCAAATAGAAGTTAATGTTAATGCACATTTATGCATATGTATGTATCCAACCACAGACTATGTTCCCACGTTGTATTTTAAGCTTTTTTATAGCTGTAAACCACTGAAAAAAATAATGGCCAAAAAGCAAAAAATTTTAGTTTTTAGCCTACAGGAAACAACCCAGCACACTATTGGAAACATAGCCTAATGGTACGTTCAGACAAGCGGATCCACAGCGTATTTTACGCTGCGGATCGGCCGTAGGGTTGCCACCCTGCCGGTATTTTACCGGCACAGCCGGTATTTTCATCTACATTCCGGGCTGTGCCGGTAAGTTTGGATGAAAAATACCGGCCATGCAATGGCCGGTATTTTTCATTCACTGACAGGGGCGGACGGAGCAGCATCCCCAGAAGAACACTGCTTTCATGACCGACCGTACAATGCCCAGGTCTAACACCAGCAGCCTGTGACAGGGAGAGCTCCGTGCGATGACAGGAAGAGATTGCACAGTGCTGGGGAGGGGGCGTGACCTCCTGTCTCCTCTCTCCCCCTCCCCCTCCTTCCCTCTGCCCCGTGCAGTCTTACAACCCTCCATAGGCAGAGCAGGGAGGGGAGAGGCCGTGTATTCTGTCTCCATCTGCAGCGCAGGGCGGGTGAGTGTCTGTGTATATATGTGTATGTGTCTGTGTATATATGTGTCTGTGTATGTGTCTCTATGTGTCTGTGTATATATATATGTGTGTGTGTGTGTAGGGGGGAGGGGGGGGGGGGGGGGGGGTAAACTGCCTAATCTGGGTGACATCTATGCTGCCTAATCTGGGGGACAACTATTCTGCCTAATCTGGGGGACAACTATTCTGCCTAATCTGGGGGACAACTATGCTGCCTGATCTGGGGGACAACTATGCTGCCTAATCTGGGGGACAACTATGCTGCCTAATCTGGGGGACAACTATGCTCCTAATCTGGGGGACAACTATTCTGCCTAATCTGGGGGACAACTATGCTGCCTAATCTGGGGGACAACTATTCTGCCTAATCTGGGGGACAACTATGCTGCCTGATCTGGGGGACAACTATGCTGCCTAATCTGGGGGACAACTATGCTGCCTAATCTGGGGGACAACTATGCTCCTAATTTGGGGGACAACTATGCTCCTAATCTGGGGGACAACTATGCTGCCTAATCTGGGGGACAACTATGCTGCCTAATCTGGGGGACAACTATGCTGCCTAATCTGGGGGACAACTATGCTGCCTAATCTGGGGGACAACTATGCTGCCTAATCTGGGGGACAACTATGCTGCCTAATCTGGGGGACAACTATGCTGCCTAATCTGGGGGACAACTATGCTGCCTAATCTGGGGGACAACTATGCTGCCTAATCTGGGGGACAACTATGCTGCCTAATCTGGGGGACAACTATGCTCCTAATCTGGGGGACAACTATGCTGCCTAATCTGGGGGACAACTATGCTCCTAATCTGGGGGACAACTATGCTGCCTAATCTGGGGGACAACTATGCTCCTAATCTGGGGGACAACTATGCTGCTTAATCTGGGGGACAACTATGCTGCCTAATCTGGGGGACAACTATGCTCCTAATCTGGGGGACAACTATGCTGCCTAATCTGGGGGACAACTATGCTGCCTAATCTGGGGGACAACTAGGCTCCTAATCTGGGGGACAACTATGCTCCTAATCTGGGGGACAACTATGCTGCCTGATCTGGGGGACAACTACCCGGCCCTCCACAATATTTTTAGTTTCTCATGTGGCCCCATGGGATAAATAATTGCCCACTCCATTACTCCTCAACCCCGGACATTCCTTAACCTGGAGCCGCCCGGGGAAAGGAGAAAGTGAAGACAAAAGACTGGTGAGACCTCTCTGCAAAATTGTGTATTTAATGCAGTGTTTCCCAACCAGGGTGCCTCCAGCTGTTGCAAAACTATTACTCCCAGCATGCCCAGACAGCCTTTGGCTGTCCGGGCATGCTGGGAGTTGTAGTTTTGCAATAGCTGGAGGCACCCTGGTTGGGAAACACTGATTTAATGTTTTAATGAGTGAAACTATCTGCTGCGCTCTGTATCTAATCCTGTCATGTGCGATACTGTCTGCTGAGCCTGTGTATCTAATCCTGTCATGTGTGATACTGTGAGCTGAGCCTGTATATCCAAATCTGTCATGTGGGATACTATCTGCTGAGCCTGTGCATCTAAATCTGTCATGTGTGATACTGTCTGCTGAGCCTGTGTATCTAATCCTGTTATGTGTGATACTGTCTGCTGAGCCTGTGCATCTAAATCTGTCATGTGTGATACTGTCTGATTAGCCTGTTTATCTGACGTTGCGCAGGGGGACGTCACTCGTCATCACAGGGAGCCAGCGTTGCTGTCGCGCACCACCACTACCGCCGCCGCTGGCATAAATAGGGTTTTGGTTGGTATTTTCTAAATGTAATTTTTTTTGTGCGATATAGGAAAATTCCCCCCACATATATATTGTATCCCTCCAATCCTCTGTGCCATTTCTTAAACCCCCCTCCCATCCCCCATGCCATTTCTTAAACCCCCCTCCCATCCCCCGTGCCATTTCTTAAACCCCAGATCCCTCAGCCCCTGTGCAATCTGGCCCCTCCCCTTTTGTAGCTCCACCCCCACATAGCCACACCCATGACCGGTATTTTTCTGAGGGAAAGGTGGCAACCCTAATCGGCCGCCGAAGGCCCGCTACAGGGTGCCTTTAGATGTGCCTGCTCGGACCAGCACTACACTATGAGCAGACACATTGTGGCCGCTCCCCCTGCTCCCTGACCTAGGCAGAGAGCAACCGCAATGTTCAAGTATACTGCGCATGCAAGCGGCGACTATCACAACACAGTGTGTCTGCTCGTAGCGGGGTATTGCCGCTCCGAGCAGGCACATCTAAAGGCACCCTGTAATGCTCCTTCGGCGGCGGATCCACAGCATAAAATACGCTGTGGATCCGCTCGTCTAAACGTACTTTAAGGGTGCCTATATACAGCAAGGCTGATCTGCACACAGTTTTCTGTAAACAATCCTGTGGCCCCCTGTACCACAGTGAAACCACATCCTGTGCGCACTGTGTATAGTTACCCTTATGAACAGGTTGACCAATAGGCTATGTGTACATGGCAGATCTTTTGTGGAATGTCTGCCTGGAAAACGAGCACCAGCAGAACATGCTGACGCTAGGACTGTTAGGAAATGCATCGTCTCCATAGACAGCAATGCATTTCCGTGCGCAATCGGAATTTCCGCAGCAAATATCTCCACCGCTGATATACTGCTGTGTCTATGTTTCAGCAAAATCTGAAGTTTCTGGCATATTCAGCTTGGAAATTACGTCCAACAAAATTGCAGCATTTTTGTTCATTGGTTACAGCACTTTTGTTTACTGGTTACAATAAGTGAATTAGTAAAACTATATACAAACATACAAATAACAGTACTGACACATATAATAAGAGGACAAAGATCGATCCAAGTATTAAATACTTATAATTTATATTATATACTCCAAATCTATCAAATACATATTAGAATGTACAATGTAATAAAGTGGTATAATAGCACCACCTAGTGGGGGAAGGCTCACACTACATCATCTCTATACTCACTAGTGTTGAGCGGCATAGGCCATATTCGAATTCGTGAATATTCGCGAATATATGGACGAATATTCGGCATATATTCGCGAATATTCGCATATCCGTTATATCCTCGTTTTATTTTCGCATATGCGAATATTCGCGTATGCGTAAATTTACAGATGTGAAAATTAGCATATACAAAATTAGCATAAGCTAAAATTCGCATATGCGAAACTGTGCATATGCTAATTTTCGCATATGCGAATTGTCGCACGCCAGTCTCACACAGTAGTATTAGAGCCTTCTTTACACCACACAAGCTGGAAGTAGAGAGGGGTGATCACTGTGATGTGTACTGTGAAGAAAAAAAACAAAAAAAAAAAACGAATATTCGTAATTACGAATATATAGCGCTATATTCGCGAAATTCGCGAATTCGCGAATATGCGATATTCGCGAATAATATTCGAATTGCGAATATTCGCGAGCAACACTAATACTCACACATAGGCTTTAGTACTATTGTGCACATTGGTTAGCCTCTAAAAGTTGTAACATTTGGAACAAGATTTTTTTTTCCCCCAATGCATATTTCAGATACGGTGGAATTAGTACATGTGACTTATGTCCCTTTTGGAAAATGCGGTGTACATGCAGAACACAAATTTGCCCTACTGAATATACAAAAATGGCATCAATAAAGGCGTTTGAATCTCTGTCCAGAGAAACCACAGCTCAGCTTTCAAATTGCTCTGGTAAAATGGAAGCTGAGCTGTGATTGGTTGCTATGGGTAAAGAAGACGCTTTGATACATGTACCCTGTTGAGAATTCTGACACTGCACTGGCGCGCAAACTGGTGTGTATGATCATGGGCCTAGTGTTCCCCTTTAAATGAAGATGCAAACACAGGCAGATATAATGTTTAGGGAAAGATTTATCAAACCTTGTGCAGAGGAAGAGTGGAGCTCTTAACAACCAATCAGATTCCAGCTTTCATTCTTCAAGCAACCAATCAACTTCCAGCTTTTATTCTTCTGAGGCATTTTTAAAAATGAAAGCTGGAATCTGATTGTCTGATACAAGGCAGTAAGAAGAGTGTGAGAGTGGTTCCTGTGTCATTCTGCTGTAGCTAGGCCTGGCAAAGTGGCCTAAGCATATGGCAATGTTATATTTGGAGGCACAGTGTGCGGCAGTATAATATTTAGGGGCACAGTGTGTGGCAGTATGATATTCAGGGGTAAGGTGTGTAGCAGTATTATATTCAGGGGGTACAGTGTGTGACGGTATTATATTCAGAAGTACAGTGTGTGGCAGTATTATATTCAGGGGGTACAGTGTGTGACAGTATTATATTCAGAAGTACAGTGTGTGGCAGTATTATATTCAGGGGGTACAGTGTGTGACAGTATTATATTCAGAAGTACAGTGTGTAGCAGTATTATATTCAGGGGGTACAGTGTGTGACGGTATTATATTCAGAAGTACAGTGTGTGGCAGTATTCTATTCAGGGACAACACTTGGCAGTATTTTTCAGAGGTACAGTTTGTATCAGTATCATATATGGAGGGCTCAGTGGATAGCAATATTATATTTAGGAGTACAGTGTGTTGTAGTGTTATATTCAGGTGGTACAGGTGTGACAGTATTATATTTAGGGGGTACAAAGTGTGGAAGTATTATATTCAGAGGGTACTCGTTAACTCCATAGAACATGTGGGTAGAGGGAAAGTCTTGACATCTTACCCCTGCCTCACCCCTTTGCAAAAAACAAGATCACTCAGCCTGGTCCTTGCATTCATTAGATTTAGACTTGCCGACTCCCTGCAGACAACAGTGGACACCATTATCTTTGTAACCTGCTTGCCAAAAAGGGCTTTAGAAGCCCCATAACTGAGGTGAAAAGTGCTTTTCACCTTGAAATCGATGCAGGATTTTCACACAATGGCCCTCATTTACTATTCTAAACCCGACTTGTTTTGTCGGGTTTTTTTGTCGCATCTTTGTCTGCGACACGATGCAAAATTTTTTCCCGACAGACCCCGATATGGATTCTCCCAAATCCGAAAAAGGGGCGTAACCCGACATTTCTGAGCTTTCCCATGTATTTATAAAGCTTTCCAACCCGAAATTGTTCAATTGTTGTGGATTTTTTCCCGACAACTCAGAGGAGTTGGAAACCAAGCCAAAAAGACGCACGTGCGACAAACAAGATGCGACATAATAATAAATACCAGGGGAAAAAAAGCAATCGGGTAAGAAAGCAACATAGACTTACAACCCGATTTTCTAAGTAAATGAGGGCCAATGAGTGTAAATGCTGGAGGATGACCATGATGTCATGCGCTAATGTTTCCTCTCTGCAATCTACTGTGGCGGTCCAACACACCGCTATCTGTGACTAAAGATTTGGACAATAAAGGGTACAGGAACAGTAGGGCCCTCTGCCCAAAGGAATCCTGGGACGTTGGGATATGGTGTATTACAGGTTACGTGCTGAAAGAGGACCCAGTGCAATCAGTAACTTTTGACTTGTCTGATTGACAGTAACAACAGTAATGCTTTAAAGGGGTTATCCAGGAAAAAACATTTTTTTATATATCAACTGGCTCCAGAACGTTAAACAAATTTTGTAAAATACTTCTATTAAAAAATCTTAATCCTTTCAGTACTTATGAGCTTCTGAAGTTGAGTTGTTCTTTTCTGTCTAAGTGCTCTCTGATGACACATGTCTCGGGATCCGCCCAGTTTAGATCAAATCCCCATAGCAAACCTCTTCTACTCTGTGCAGTTCCCGAAAAAAGCAGAGATGTCAGCAGAGAGTACTGTTGCCACACAGAAAACAACAACTCAACTTCAGCAGCTGATAATTATTGAAAGGATTAAGATTTTTTAATAGAAGTAATTTACAAATCTGGAGCCAGTTGATATAAAAAAAATTAGTGGTGCACTGGCCCTTTAAATCTTAGAGAATTAGTACGCGCGCACCCTAGGGAGCGGAGCCGCGCGCACCAGGACGTGACAGCCGGGGACCGGAACAGGTAAGTGGACTGGGATGCGATCCGCGAGCAGGCGCATCCCGCTATGTGAATCGCATCCCCGTCGGCAGTGTTAGTGCAGCGCTCCCAGTCAGCGGGTCTGACCGGGGCGCTGCAGAGAGGAGAACGCCGCGAGCGCTCCGGGGAGGAGCAGGGACCCGGAGCGCTCGGCGTAACACACGTTTTGTCAGGTTGTGCACCAGATTCTGACGCATTGCGCCACAATTGAAAAAAAAAAAACGACTAACTCTCCATTTTACTGAGAAAACCCGAAAAAAGGGACGTGGCCATCGGGAAAAGGGGCTTGTCCACGATATTTTTACGAAAACCCAACATATTTACTAAGGTTTCCACAGAAAATGTGGTGGATTTGAGCTGAGGAAAACCAGACAGATAAGATCATGTGTAGAAAAAGCAAAATGTAGGGAAAAGTGCAAAATGTAGGGAAATCTTAGTAAATACCATGGAAAAAAATTGTAGGAAATTAAAATCCACAAAGAAACCTACACAACACTCTTGGTAAATCCGGGCCTATATGTTGTATATGACATTACAACCCTTCTGTTCTTACAGATCTATTACATTCTAGTATTGCTTAGACTCGAAAGCATATAAAGTGGATTCCAATATTTGTGTGCAAATTTAGAAAAGCCTTCCAGTTCCATTGCCCTTTGTCCTCACAACAGAACTCTCTTTTTCTCCATCATTATGGAGATTGACCACGTTTCCATTAGTCTTTCAGCAGACTGCATCCATCTGATAAAGAGATTAAGGTATATCTAATTTCCCCTTTGCCATTATCTGCCCACTTGATCTTCAGTATGGGGGATTTTTGGTAAACCTAGCACGCTTAACATTTCACAGATTTCTCCTGCATCCGCTTTGTTCTCAAAGACAAAGCAAAGTGCTGGACACAGCTCTTAGGAAAACAAATACTTGTCACTGTGCATTGGCGTAGGCAAATAAATCCTCTTCAGGATAACTTGGTCACCTTGGCTATCGGGCACAGTCCCTGCGTGTTTTGTTTGTATTCACTAGTGCTCCTCATGTCTTTAGCCCTTATATAAGGATGAGGAGTGACAGCTACTTCACACTGGGGATGAAGACGACTCAACTTGTCATAATACAGGCCTTTTAATGGATTCTATTCAGATTACATTTCACCCAATTGCTCTGTACCAGCTGGCTGCCTTTCCTTGTGCTGTACTGTTATCTCTGCTCCTATGGTCTTTTGCCTTCTATCCTCAGGTATGCTTTGATGTGCTAATGCCGCCCTTATTATTGGTAGATTACTAAAATGTTCATTATCTGTAATTACGAGGCCATTAGAGAAGCCAAAACTTTCTCCTCCCAGGTATTTTTTCTACTGAGACTGTTCAGTTTTATGTGAATAAATTGTATGCAACCTACTAATATACTTGGCACTGCAACTTTTTACTGTTTGCACAATGGGCAGCCCAATGGCTCAGTGGTTAGCAGCGCAGCATTGAGGTCAATTCCAACATCTTCATGGAATTTCTATCTGAGAAGGGAAATTAGATTCTGAATTCTACTGTACAACCCTGCAGAAAATGTTGGTGCTATATAAGCAATGGAAATAAATATAATCCAATGTGTGCATACAAAAACGAGCAACGGGGAGTAGGAATAGAGGGGCAGGGATGTTCTGAGGACAGCTGTTTCGTGCTTATGCACTTCCTCAAGCCTATCGGCTTGAAGAAGTGCGTAAGCGCGAAACAGCTGTCCCGAGAACACTCCTGCCCCTCTACCCCTTCTCCCCGTAGCTCGCTTTAATCCCCTGTGTAAAAGTAGTACTCCCTGCTGCTCGTTTTAGTATTCACGCATTGGAATAAAGCAATAAGAAATCTTCATATTTCGATGCCGTTCTTATTTTTTATTGATGCAGTCCAACTGAATAAAAAATTAGAACGCTATTGAAATGTGAAGATTTCTTATTGCTTTATTCCAATGCGTAAATACAAAAATGAGCAGCAGAGAGTACTACTTTTACACAGGGGATTAAAGCGAGCACCGGGGAGTAGGAATAAAGGGGCAGGGGTGTTCTCGGGACAGCTGTTTCGGATAAGCTGTACAGATACAGAGCACCATCATGAAAGTAGAGAGTTGTGTGTGTTTCTGACGTGTAGATTTTCATTCCTTCCTGCACCAAGTATAAACGGAGACAAAGCAGGTAGTGCCAGACCTGCGCCTCTTATTAGCAAATCAATATAGAGCATTACCGCTAACCAGTCCTGAAGAGGTAATGCCCTAATAGATGCACAGCTTGCTAAGGGTCTGTTTACATTACGTATGGCGTTCATGTTAAAACAACAGATACAATGGCTTTGGATGGGGTATTTCATCATGGTTAAAACAATTTGTATATGTGTTCTTGACAAGTTTACTTTAGGATTTGTTTTTATGCCCTGAAAAAAAAAAAAACGAGATCCTAAGGGGTGTTTTTTGTACAATGCAGAGAATGCTGCAGGATCGGCATAATGTTGCATCCTGCTAAACCATCATATCCCACTTATACATGTAGTGCAAGTGGATCAAGCAGGAAAAGTAAAAAAGTAAAAGTCATTTCTTTACATTTCCTATTCCTTTTTAATTTACTTCTGTTTTTAAACACTGTATTAGAATCTCCCCTAAGGGTATGTTCACACGGCGGGATTTTCATGCAGAATTCTGTGGAAAAATTGGAGGAAATTCTGCCAAAATTTACTGCCCATTGATTTCAATGGGATTCCACATTCCCATTCAGACAGCAAAATTTCAGCTGTAGGCATTCCGCAAAAACATAAGACCAGTGTTATAATTTGTGGCGTTCCGAGGATGAATCCTATTGAAGTCAGTGGGGCTTAAATTTCTGCACAATTCGAAATTCTGCTGCACTTATGGTAGAATCCGCCATTCTTTTCAGCAAACTTTTCTAAACTAAATTTAATTGCGGAAATTCTGCAGTATAAACATATCCTAATTTATTCATGCAGTGCGGTTACACAGCAAATTTTTGCACTGCAACATATTACAGCACCATTTTAACAAATCTCTTTTATTCTGCATAAAACGTACACATGAAATCGACCTGTGATAAAGATTTTAAATCCACAGCATGTCTATTTATGTTACGGAAACTGTGAATCTATTGTAGATCTTTCCCTTTGACTTCAAAGGGTAAGCCAAATCTGCAATAAATAAGCTATTAAAGTGCTGCTGTAGAACAATGCAAATCCACAGCAATTCTGCAACTAAGTCATATTCAAACACATGTCCAGATACAGTAAAACCATGAGGTATAAACATGTTACTCTTGACTTCACTTTTGTAACACAAACTATGTTATTTTTTATTCCAGATACTTATATTTACTAGTTGGTGGAGTCATTTTAGCTAGTACATCTATGGGCCATTATGCCATATTGTTATTCCTTCCAGCCTTGGGTGCTACAGTATTGTTTCACACAGTTCGCTCCCACTCCATTCACAGATGGGCCTTTTTGCTGCAGATGACATGGCAAACCGTTTGTCATCTATGGGTAATGTACAGACAGTACCACGTAAAGGAAATAATGACTATAAAGTAAGTATAGTAAACAGACTAAAAAAGGTTCAGTGTGCACACATTAGAAAAATGCAACAAAAGGTTAAGGCTCCTAGTATTAAGCATGATGAAACAAGGCTGAAACATTGTAAGATTTCTAAAAGTAGGCCTAACTGTATTCAAATGGTTATTCCCCAGACATAACATGATTACATATCCTTAGCATACCCCATTCCATGTTAAACCGTAACTTGGGTTTAGCACCTACCAATAGGGGACACCTCCCAAAAGCGGGCAGTTTTTAATTCCCCGGCAGAGTCCCATAAGACTTAATGTATTTGCACCCTCCGAATAGGGGAAATTTCCAATAGCGGATGCAGACTCACCCAACAGGGGATAAAATGCTCCCATTAGGGGACAAAACACTCCCAATAGGGGACAATATGGGACAAAACACTCCCATTAGGGGACAAAACACTCCCAATAGGAGATAATAGGGGACAAAACACTCCCATTAGGGGACAAAACACTCCCAATAGGGGACAAACAGGCTTATGTGCCGGCCCTACCTTGTAAACAGGGCCGCCATCAGGGGGTACAGCCAATACCTCAGTAAGGGTCCCAGGAAGCAGAAGACAAAATGTTTAAACAGTGGTCTCCTGCTTCTGTACATCCACCGGCCACATTATTCACCCCATCCTTCCCTAATCCCCCCCCCCCCCCCCCCCGTACCTAATCACCTTTGGCAAATCATCCCCCCTTTATTACCCCCTGTGCCACATCATTTACTCTTGATCTCCCCCCCTGTGCCATTTTATTCCCCCTTTATCCCCCTGTGCCACTTCATAAAGGGGGGGGGGGGGGGGGTGATGAATTTACACAGAGGGTAATGAAGGGGGAATTAAATGGCATGGGGGATAAAGGGGAAATTATGTGGCACAGGGGGAAAGGGGGGATAATTTGGCACAATGCACGGGGGAATAAGATGGCACAGGGTATAAGAGGGGGGATGAAATGATAAGGGGGGGGGGTTCTTGTGTTTTATAGATAATTACACTCTGGAGTGAGTACAGGACAGTATTCCGTCATTCGTCATTTAGGAATCTCTCAATAGCTGACACTTTTTTTTATTCCCTGTGAGTGTCCCCTATTGGAAGATTCTACTGTATACTTCAATAAAAATTTGATTGCTAAAGATGTGAAAAAAATGGCTTAAAAACATGGCCACTAGGGGGTATCTGTCTCTTTAATTTTGCAAATGAACCCTGGTAACCAAGTCCTTTAGATCCAGCAACTAGGTATTTTGGACCATTTTGCTGAGGAGAGGGGTGTGTGGTTCTCTCCCTGCTGTACCTCAGTGCAGTGTATTAGCCAGCTATCACCAGTGTGAGACCGCTTGCTGCCTTTTCAGAAGAGAAGCATTTACATGCACACTGACAAGCAATACGAGGTGTTCAATAATTATTTATATGCAAAATTGTTTCTCTTTGGTCATTTTATGAACTTATTTTTTGTATATTTGCACCACATAGGGTCTACATGACTGCTTTATGGCTATATAATGCATGTTCTTGGAGCACAAAGCTGTGCAGATGTAAAAATTTATATTTTCTGGCATAAAACAGAAGTATTTTTTGTGTACCTGCACCATATAGGTTCCACATGGCTGCATTAGAGTTATATATAGCATGCACGTTAGGTACAAAGCTTTGCAAATGTAACAATGTTTGTGCAGACTTCATGACAAGGGAAAGGGAGAGGGAGGAAAGGAGCTCATCATGCTCCTGGAGAAACACCCCCAGCCTCCCAGAGAAGTGCAGAAAGACTGAGCATAGTAATACATAGATCAAAAGTTATTTTATATATAAAAACTTTACTAAACACATTTCTTTAAATGTTACTAATCGTACTAATGGTGGTAACGCTTTAAAGCAGACTTGTTAGCAGGTTAAACTCTCTTGAGGGGTCAATCAACTAATTAAAGGAATGTACAGATCCACGGTCAAAAGCCATATACAGGCATGCACATACTTTATAACCTAAGAGAAGGAGAAAATAGACAAAAAAATGCAGTGGCGCTCCCTCGTGTAGTAAATTCTAAATGAGGTTAGGACCCCTCCCCACACCTATGGTGCTGTATTAATCTTGATGAGTTGTGAAAAGTTATAGGCACAACTCTATGAAGGGCATGTAGACGTTACATATGTGCAGTATACAGCTCAAGGACCCTTGTCCGTGTACCCGAAGGTGCGGATGTGGCAATGCAGGAGATCAGGAAAAAGACAAAGGAGGAGTCTAAACTGAGCACTGCTGCCAAGTCCACATAAGAATTCCCAGGCTACCAAAATTATGTATGCCGTCCTGAGTTAGCTTCCCCGTGTTGTGAGCCATATGAGCTCAGACCCGGACCTGACCGTTCTCATCCCCGACTGATAAAAACATTTGAAATGTCCCTGGCAAAAATGTTGTTTGTTGGGGGGTCTGGGTGACCATCACTGATCACTAGAATGAGGGGGGGAGAGGAGGGAGAAGCATGTGGCCTCTGTGCATGTGACAGGAGATAGTCCCATGGACTTTGCATAAAACTCCCATGGACTTTGTCACAATTGCATGGACAGAGCTGGGAAAGGACAAACTTAGCACACAATATTTAGAGATTGGTTGGAGCTCAGCACTGAGACCCTGACTCATCAAAATTTTTGATATGTATCTACAACATATTTTTTGAAGTGACAGTGCCTATTTAAGAGAATTTTCTCATTTCCAAACAGATGTTAATATATTTATTAACCGAGAAGGAGAGCAGCTCATTGATTACAATAAAATCTGTGCAATGTTGCATTTCCCCAGTAGTAGCGCTGCTGCAGGGAAATTTAGCACTTGTGGTTAGGTTCAACCACAGATTATCCCTGTAACTTCCAATTGACTAGTGTGTTTCCTGCTTATATAGCCCTAAAATAATGTATTCCACAGCACTTTTCATGGTATGCTTTTTATAGGGTGTCCATCATGATTTCCTCTCTTATGCTGCTGACTCAAAAAATCACATCTCTTGCGATGGATATCCATGAAAAAAAAGTCATTGTAAGCGTAAAGGATGTCATGGAGTCGAAGGAGAAAGAGCGTCATCGTCCTCCGCCATGCTCCATACTAGTTGTCCTCTCCTACTTGCTGTTTTTCCCAGCACTTCTGGGCGGTCCATTGTGCTCAATTGTGGAATTCCAGCAGCAGATCAATAACTGTAAAGTGTGTGATTACCCTGGGCACATATGGACTATAGTTAAAACCTTCATATTCTTCTTCTTCTTTCATATACTACAAAGTATAATAACTGACTACATAGCCTTTCAGTACAACCTTACAGGCTGTAGACAGTGGGAATGCGTATATGTAATGTGGAGCACAGCATTGGTGTTTAAGCTGACCTACTACTCTCACTGGCTGCTGGATGAAGCCCTATTTTACAGTGCAGGCTTTTATGTAGGATCATGCTTCTATGCAGATTTTACTGACAGCAACATCTATACCTTAGAAACAACCAACAGAATTTCATTGTTTGCCAGAAACTGGAATAAAAGCACAGCCAAGTGGCTTAGAAGACTCATATTCCAAAACTGCTCGAAGCAACCATTACTGAGCACATTTGCTTATTCTGCTTGGTGGCATGGGCTGTACCCTGGACAGATTTTTGGCTTCCTGTGTTGGGCTGTGATGGTAGAAGCCGATTACAGGATACATGCCAAGTTAAGCATTATCTCTAAATCGCCATATATCGTATTTCTCTGTAATCTCGTAACTTGGTTCCAGACACAAATGATCATTGCTTTTATTATGTTGGCCGTAGAGATGAGGAACATAACAATGCTAAAAGCACTCCTCTTATCTTATAACAGCTTTTTTCCTCTTTTGTATGGTGTGTCTCTGATATTCTTGATGAAATTAAAACCATAACATTATACACCCTGCCAATACACCATATTAGCTTTAAAGCCTGTGCATATATTACATGGTTGGCCATTCCTCTGCCATGGAAATGTTAAGCTTCCTATTAGCAGCTGCTTGTCTGAAGATAGAGAAGCAGGACCCATGGTAACTTGCTGGGCCTTCTTCTATTTAGAAGGGATTGTCTTTGTGGGACAAACCGTTTAGTGTTAGAAATGTGGTCAATGTCACGATGGTACAATGTGTATGTGGGAAACAATGCATTGCTGAGGTAAGTGGAGATGCTTGTAGGCATCTCTGCACATTCACTACATTTGGTGTGCCTGGTGCTTCACCCCGAGCCCTGGAAATGTAACAGAGAACCTGCCCTTACTTTCATGTAGCTTGAACCAAGAGTCATTGGGGCAGTCCAAGAGGCTTCTGACTTCCCAACCGGCCTTAATTCCTTAATTGATAGATCGCTACCTATAGCCAGACAGAGAAAACCTCAGACATATAGTTCAGGCATCCAAAAAAGAAGGTTGCAGCATCACTCTTGGTCAAAAAGTGGAGGCTCTTAGCGCACTTTTTGATCAAAACATGTCCCCCATCCACCACGCAGAGGTGTCCTCTTGTCGGATGGGACCCTAACACGCTTAATCCACTCACCTCTGCTGGGCATATGGCCTCTGACTGGGTGACATGCAGGATCCACTATCAATTCAAAAACCTCCGGTGAACAGGGAGGGGTGCACGGCTAGAGAGGGTGCCACCCCCCCTACCTTGCATAGCAAAAACACACAAAAAAAGAAAAATAGCCAGAACAACTAAGTAATACATGGGTGCACGCTGCTGTGGCAAATACAAAGTATACAAAAAAGAAGGTTGCAGCAGCACTCTTGGTCTCTTTTTCTTACATTTTTTAAATTTTTTATATTTTTTTATTTATTTTTTTGTCTTTGCTATGCACCCCTCCCTGTTCACAGGAGTTTTTTTTTTTTTTATTGATAGTGGATCCTGCATGTCACCCAGTCAGAGGCCAATGCCCTGCAGAGGTAAGTGGAATGAGCGTGTTAGGGTCCCATCCGAAGTGAGGCCACCTCCGCGTGGTGGATGGGGGACACGCTTTGATCAAAAAGTGCGCAAAGTGCCCATTTTTTGACCAAGAGTGCTGCTGCAAAGAGTGCTGCTGCAACCATTTTTGTATACTTTGTTTTTGTCCCAGCAGCATGCACCCGTGGATTAGGTAGTTGTGCTGGCTATTTTTCTTTTTTTGGTCTTTGCTATATAGTTCAGGCAACATGAAAGTAATGACAGGTTCCCTTTAGGTACCTGAGTCTCCAGTCAGAATGGAGCATCAGGACATACATGCACATCTTCAGTCATTCTCTATGGGACCTACCAAAGATATCAGAGTACAGTGTTTGACTATCTCTGGCATCTCCCATAAGGAATGAATGGGGTGCTCCATTCTAATGGGAGTCCTAGGTTCCCGTTCTCGAAATCATGAGGAGGGTCCGACTGTTGGGTCCAGTGAATAGGGAATAACTTTGTACATTGTGACAACCAATTTAATTTCCTTAAATGTGGAGGGAATGACTGTACTGTTTTTATTGTCCTGCAAACTCCTTAATGTCCATACAGTAATATGTCCACCAACTACAAGAGCAGTTTGTAATACAAAAAGGTACTACGGCAGGGTTTTTACATCTTGTCTATGCCTGACTACACAGTAGTTCTGTATATAAAAACCCAACACAAATGACAACCAGACAACCTATCAAGAAAGCTGTGATTTATAGATCCAGTATGGCAAAATAACCCACAGGTTGTGGGGCATGCTTCCTTACTCTAATCTTTTGTTTACCAGTATACTTTTTATATATGCTCCATAAGCATACAGTATATAGTAGTATCATCAAGCATAAGCTCATAGTTAGTATAAAGAGGAATGCTTTCAGAGAACTTTTTAACAAGTTACAACATATCATGGCTAGAATCTACATATCTAACCATATCAAAACCGCATAATGAAAGAAGCAACAATTAAAAGTGTTTTATTATAATGTTTGTTGTCTAGGGTAGTTTTTGCAGCAGAACATGCTCAAAAATGTAGTAAAAAAAAAAAAAGTACAGTAAGTTAGGGAGAGCTCATAGAACTCTGGAATTAACCCTCAGATTTCCAATGAGGAAGTTTAACAATGATCATTGGAGAGAAGGAAAGGCACAACAAAATGTAGACTTCACTCCTGCTTCACATATTTATTGTTAAAGGCATGCCCATATATCCTTAAAGGGGTACTCTGCCCCTAGACATCTTATCCCCCTATCTGCCACTGGGGACCCCTGCAATCTCTCCTGCAGCATCCCCTGTCATCTGCTGCATGGAGTGAACTTCACTCTGTGCCTGATGACGGGCAATACAGGAGCCGGAGTATCACAACATCACACCCCGCCCCCTCAATGCAAGTCTATGGGAGGGGGCGGAGCGGCCGTGATGCCCTCTCCCATAGACTTGCATTGAGGGGCGGGACATCACAAGGGGGCAGGGCCGTGATGTTACGATACTCCGGCCCCTGCATAGCCCGTCATCAGGCACGGAGCGGAAGTTCGCTCCGTGCAGCAGATAACAGGGGATGCTGCAGGAGAGATCGCGGGGTTCCCAGCGGCAGGACCCCGCAATCAGACATCTTATCCCCTATCCTTTGAATATGGGATAAGATGTCTAGGGGCGGAGTAACCCTTTAAAGCTCAACTCCATTCACGCTCCAGCAGCAGGATAGCTGTTTATATCTTCCAGAAACTTTTCAGCCTGTGACTTGCCCTAGACTACAGCAAGGATATGGATTTGCCTATAATGTAAAGCAAGTCTTTGGGACATCCAGCAAATCTGTATTCTAATCGCTGTATTCTCGGGCTACAGAATTGATGCATGAAAATATATATTACTTATGTGACAAGACAAAAGGCAGTATGTGAGAATGCTCTTAAATACACCCTTAGGGCATGTTCACGTGCATATTTTGTTAGATTTTCTTCTGTAAATTTTACTACCCATTGAACCTAATGGGTAGAAAAATCAGTAGAAAAAAAATCTGCAGCAAAATACGCACATGTGAACCTACCCTAACATTGGTCAAATATTTTTTCAGAAACCTATCATTGTGTCTATTTACACACATCAGTTTGATCATAGCAAAAAAAAAAATATTGGATTGAAAATCACAGTCAGTGGATATAATAAATGTCAGGCATGGATATCAGTCTATGTACATAAAAAAAGGAAATTCAAGTATAGTTTGAAAGATTATTTCTAAGAATATTAATAGATACATAGGAAATTAAATAGCAGTTGTCATAAGCCTACCTGGCCTGATTCCAGGGC
Organism: Hyla sarda; assembly: GCF_029499605.1. NCBI lineage: Eukaryota > Metazoa > Chordata > Amphibia > Anura > Hylidae > Hyla > Hyla sarda. Next base: position 226,140,409 of record NC_079189.1, read on the forward strand.
CACCTTAGATCTCCTTCAGGTGGCACCAGCAGTGCTCCACGTCATCCACCAGTCACTGTGGAACACGACAGGTCCTGCAAATCAGGAGTTAGAAGTGTCGGAGAAATAATCTGCGGCACCGAAGTTCACACCTCCCAGTGGCAGGATATTGAAATGGATATCTGCTATATTCATACACCCCTGATTGTGGTCCTACCCATCACCAGCGTTTCTGACCCCTGTGTCTGTTGCCTGCATTCCTGACTTGACTATGCCTGACTATTCTGCTGCCTGCTGATGTGGAAGTGACCCTGACTTCTGTGTTCTAAATCCAGTACCGATTCTGTATTGCGCTATCCTCCTGGTTTTGACCCTCTGGCTTGTCCCTGGTTATCCCACTGTATTCTAATTTGGTTCTTGCTTTGTCCATGTGTTGCCAATCTGGCCTGTGCATTTAGTGAATGCTGGGACCATCATCCCGTTGGGGGGGCTGTTTAGGATAGATCATCCAAGTAGATAGGGACAGTGGTTTGGGGTAAAGGCCTGAACTGCTTCCTACCTATCATGACAGCAGTAGGGAAATACTGAGTAGCTCATTAGTTCTGTCACACTAATATTTCACCATTTACAAAGCATGGAGGAGAAAGTTTCCGTTCGTGATTAGTAAACCAGACACTTTTTGTTATTCAAACTACAACAATATGTTGGCTGTCAGAATGCCATTGTTACTCATCTTCCTCCTAGACAGGTCAGCATGTATGAGTCTGACAGTATTTCCGCAAATCTTGCCTTCACAAAGGATTATTTTAACTTAACGGATATGGTAAATGAACATACAAGATTGATATTTTCTCATTTTTCATTGTTTTGAGTGATAGCAGATGCTCATTGATAGCGATATGCCAAGACTGTCTTAACACTGACACAGAAATGACTTAATGGTCTCCATTTCCTTAAAATAGAGTGGAGGGTGGGATAAGGAAATACCAGTATAAAGTGAATTTAATGACTGGATACATGCCAAAGATTGGCTTACCAAAACATAAAATGGTTGATTGTTCACCAATAATGCATTTGGAAAGTTTTCAGACCCTTTCACTCTTTAACATTTTATTACAGTATGTTAAGGTCTTAATAAAACAAATTCTATTTTTCTACATCATTCTGCACTCAATACCCAATAAAGTAAAATATAAAAATAGAATTGTAGAATTTTTTTCAAATCTATTCAAAAGGAAAAGCCAAAATTTTGCCACGTATACCCTTTGCTATGACACTTGTAATTTAGCTCTGGCTCCTCCAATTTCTCTTGATCATCTCTGTGGAGTCACCTGTTGTAAATTCAGTGGATCGGACATGATTTGGAAAGACACACCCCTGTCTATATAAGGTCTGACAGCTGACAATGCATATCAGAGCAAAATGAGGCCAAGCCATGAGGAGTAAAGAACTATTTGTAGAGTTCAGGGGCAGGATTGTGTGGAGACACAAATCTTGAAAAGGGTACAAAAAACTTCTGCTATACTGAAACCTCCCAAGAGTACAGTGGCCTCCATAAATCCTAAATGGAAGACGTTTGGAACTACCAAGACTCTCTCTAGAGTTGGTTGCCCCACTAAACTAAGTAATTGAGGGAGGAGAGTCTTGGTAAGAGAGGTGAACAAGAACCAAATAGTCACTCTGGCTGAGCTTCAAAGATCCTGTGTGCAGATGGGAGAAAGGTCTATCACTCCACAAAGCTTTATGGTATAGTGTCCAGAAAGGAGCCTCTCCTCCGTAAAAAACAAATGAGAGCCCACTTTAAGTTTTCAAAAAAGCACATATAGGACTCTGTCTAATTAAACCAAAATTGGAGCTTTTGGCCTTAATTCTAAGACTATATTCAGACAACGGAATGTCCACACTGAGAATCTCCGTGCGGACATCATGCAAACTGTGGGGCGCTGACATAATATGCCGACAATAAGATTACACAGGAATGCCATCTTATAGACGGCTATGCATTCCGTGCTGACTCCACACAAAGAATGAACGTGTTCATTGTTTTTACAACACAGAAATTCTGTTGTGTGCACAGAGCAGCAACATCCTGTTTAAATCAACGGGACTCTATTGCAGCAGAATCTCCATACCAGATTCCTGTCATGTCTGTATTGGCCTGTGTTCACACACAGCTATTTGTTTGGTTGTGTGTGAACAGTTCTATGTTCCCTGGTCAGGGAATAGTTAATAGCCTTTTGCTTGCTAGCCAATAGCTCCTAGGGTGTGCCTGTTTAAAGTCAGCCCAGTCTAGCCTCTGGGCTGGTGATTGACTTCATTATATCCTTACTTGCTAAGATGCTGGGCATGCTGCATGGATCTCTTGGTGAAACACTGTTTGAGCTTTTAATCTACTATCTCTGTTTTAGCATGCACTTTGTATTTTCTGGTTTTAGCCAATGTTATGTGACTTGCTCTTAGTAGATTTTAAGCTGTGTTTGTTTCGTCGATTTTAGGATTTGTATGTCCTTTTTGCTATGTATATAGGATTAGTTTATCCTTTCTGCTTTGTGTCTGTTCACACTGTGTTTTCTCTTGTATCCGTTTATATGAAATTCTGTGTTTTATATTTCGGTTTTCCTACTGGGTCAGCTTCTGACCACTGTGGAGCATGCCGCTGGCCAGTAGTCTATTTTGATTTATTATTAATGGCTACTTTGTTAGTGGAGTGTCCAGATTGTGTGTCCAGTGTGAACAGTGTCCTATGTTGCATCCCTGTTACCGCTCCATGGGGACTCTATGTCTACTGTAGGTGTTCGTAGGGATTGCTATTCCTGTCTTGTGTTCAGTGTGAACATTGTTCTATATCTATATCCTGTGTATTTAGGCATCCCTGTTATTTGTCCATGGGGACTCTGAAGGTGTTCTGAAGGGATTGCGATTATTCCTGTCTTGTGTTCAGTGTGAATAGTTCTATAATTATATCCTGTTGTATCCGTTTTTCTGAGTTGTAACTTGGCATCTCTGTTACCTGTCCATGGAGATTCCTTGTCTACTGAAGGTGTTCGGAGGGATTGTGTTATTCCTGGTTAGCGTTAGATCCCGTTTACCTGTCTGTGGGAACTCAGAGGGTATTGTTATTCCTGTGTCTACTGGAAGTTTTTCTAGGGGATTAAACTTATTCCTGTTTTGTTCTGGAGTATGTTCAGACTTATCTGTTTTCCTGTCTGGTGTTTTGTACTCTGGGGGAGATTTATGAAAACCTGTCCAGAGGAAAAGTTTCTGAGTTGCCCATAGCAACCAATCAGATCGCTACTTTCATTTTTAACAAGGCATCTGCAAAATGAAAGAAGCGATCTGATTGGCTGCTATGGGCAACTGCACCACTCTTCCTCTGCACAAGTTTTGATAAATCTCCCCCTATATGTTTATTAGTTCTTTATTCAGATCTTTGGAGTTCTGTTCATCACCGCTTATCTATAGTGTCCTCTTTTCACGACCACTGAGTCCTCTGTTCATGTCCGCTGATATAATGTCCTCTGTACTAACTCTCTGATCTGTGTCCTCTGACCTTTATACTATAGAGTTGTATGTTCCTGTTATGTTTCTGGTTTGTGAGCGACTATTTATAAGTATGTGTTTTTATTAGGCCCCTGCACTTTAGTTCAGGGAGGGACCGGCACCCAGTTGTCAATCCACAGGTTAGGGTGGATGGGCAAGAAGGCAGGGAGAGCGAATTTAGGGTCAGTTTAGGGCTCACTCACCCTGTCCACTGGTCGGGCCCTGACAATTCCAATGCAGAATCCGCCAAGGAAATTCTGACATGTTAACATGGCCTAAGTGCCATCTCTACAGGAATCCAGACTTTTCACATTCCTAATACCATTCCAAAAGTGAAGAACAGTTGTGGCAGGTTTGTGCTGTGTTTTTTTTTGGGTTGAGGTAAATCTAAATGGAGCAATGGGTTGAGATTCATGTGAACCCAGCCTTATAGGAACACAGACTTGTTATGCACCTAAAAATCACCTGGAACTGTGGTCCTGGATTCAAATCTGCATAAAGCCTGTGTGGGTTCCCCATGGGTACTCTGGTTTCCACCCACATCCCAAAAACATTCTGATACATTATTTGGGTTAAAGGTGTTAGAGAGAAGAAAATTTAACCTATTCACTACGCAGGGCGTATGCATCCTGAGTCCTTAAGGATGCATGGCGTACTGGTATGCCCGTGGGAATTTTGGTCCCCGCCGCAAGCCGGTTTGAAATCATTCAGCAGGCATCCCGGTTCATTGCCAGAGGGGGCTCTGAGACCCCTCATATCGGCGATCAGCACAGATCGCCGGTAAATACAAACCAGCAATCTACGGCGATTCCGGGTCATGGGGGGTCATGTGTGACCCCAGGACCCGGATAAGTGAAAAAAGTGCCTCCTTTGACCCTTTCTGTGGCCCTTTGGCACAGACAGAAATCAGGGACAGTATAGATTAGGTAGGGACAGGTTAGGAGTAAAAAAAAAATATATATATATTTTTTTTTAAGGATACCATACTGTAGGTGTCCACGGGTCCGCAGCACATTTTGCTGCGTAACCCGGCCCTAATGGGTCGCTGCGGTCTGCCGCCAGCGTTTTTTTTTTTTTGGAGCAGACCTTTTTTTTTGCTAAACGTGTGGCCAGGCTCTCTTAGCTTTTTCAGGTTATAGCGGCTTTTTTTTTTTCACCTATAGGCGGTCCGTGCCACCAGTAGCAGGCATGTACTGTGTGGACGGACCATACCTCTGTGTGCGGCCTGGCCCACCACTGTCAGTGATTTATCATTTTTTTGGGCGTTCAGGCGGGTGCATTTTTTCAGGGTTAAGCGTTTTATTATTTTATTTTTCAGGTATTTTGTGCGGGGGTCTGTGTATGTGCCACCAGCCACTGTTCTGGGCTGAGTGGCCGGACCCCCCCACCAGCACACACCACTGATTAGGTAAACGCTTTATTTTTTTAAAGTTTTTTTTCCCTTTTTAGTTTATATTTTTTCTGTTAGGGCAGGTTTAGTTAGTTAGGTTAGGACGGGTTAGGGAGGTAGTCTCGCACCACACCACACAGCACATACACAAATATCGTTTTCCCCACACACATACACCCCCCCATCCCCATTAGAGTAGAGAAATGGCCCGCAGAGCATTTTCAGCGGAGGAGGCATATGCCATACTTGCCTCCGACACTGAAAGTGCCACAGAGGAAGACCCCACCTTCCTTATTCCCTCGTCCTCCTCTTCATCTGGTTCTGATGATGAGCCACCAAGGTGGCGGAGACGCCGCCATGTGGGACCGCGAACCTCATCTTCTCCTGACCCTGTGCCCCATGCTAGTATGAGTCTCCCTGGTGCTATTACTAGTCAAGCCCCCCTGCCAAGTTCACTTGTGCCCTGCACTGAAGAACTTGTCTGGACTGAGCCAGCGGACCATGAGCCCGTGATTCCCGAGTTTGTTGGCGACTCAGGAATCAAGATTGACATTGTTGGGTTCACTGAAATAGACTTTTTTGTTATTATTTCAGTGACGACTTTGTCAATCTGATGGTTGAGCAGATGAACCTGTACGCCCAACAGTTTGTCACTGCAAACCCGGGCTCACTTTTGGCTAGGCCTGGTGGCTTGTTCCCAGTCGATGCAGCCGAAATGAGGACATTTTGGGGCCTCGTGCTGCATATGAGCCTAGTCAAAAAACCCAGTGTCAGGCAATATTGGAGTGGGGACGTCCTTTACCAGACCTTGCTCCATAATATGGCCATGGCATGTCCTCGGTTCGAGGCCATTTGGAAATGTTTGCATTATGCTGATAATGTGGCATGTCCCCCAAAACTGATCCCGCGAATGACTGCCTGTATAAAATTAGGCCGGTCATAAATCACTTTGGGGCCAAATTCTGGGAGGCCTTTGTCCCTGATAGGGAGGTCGCTATTGATGAGTCTCTCATAAGCTTTAAGGAGAGACTCAGCTTCCGGCAATACAACCCAACCAAGAGAGCGCGGTATGGCTTGAAGATGTATAAACTATGTGAGAGTACCTCAGGGTACACTTGCAAGTTTATAGTGTATGAGGGACAAGATTCCTGTATTGCACCCCCAGAATGTCCCCCCACTCTGGGTGTTAGCGGGAAAATCATTTGAGGCCTTTTGCACCCATTGCTAGATAAAGGTTACCACCTTTACATGGATAACTTTTACACTAGCCAGATCCACGCTCACTTGTGGGACAGTCCGGAAGAATCAAAGAGGCCTTCCTTCCTATCCCCTCCAAATTCCTATCCCCCGGGGTGAGTCCCGTACCCTTACCCATGAAAACCTGTTGCTGGTCAGGTATAAGGACAAGAGGAATGTCCTTATGCTCACCACAATTCATGGGAACTGCAGCACCCCTGTCCCTGTGCGAGGTACCGGGGTCCGGTCCTCAAGCCCAATTGTATTCTAGACTACAATTCGGTATATGGGGGGGGGGGGGGGGGAAGTTGATCTTTCTGATCAAGTCCTCAAGCCATATAATGCCATGCGGAAAACACGGGTATGGTACAAAAAAGTTGCTGTTTACATGGTACAGGTTTCCATGTACAACTCTTTTGTACTGTCCCAGTACACCGGCAACACAGGGACATATCTGCAGTTGCAAGAGGAAGTTCTAAAGGTGACCGCCAAAGAGCAGGTCAGAGCACCTCTGGAACTGTGGGCCCCCGGATCGTCCCCAGCGAACACTTTCCAGGTGAGGTCCCCCACACTGGAAAAAGGGACGATCTCAGAAAAAATGCAGAGTGTGTTGCAAGAGGGGCATTCGGAAGAACACCACCACTCAGTGCAACACTTGCCCCAATCATCCAGACCTCAGTATTAAGGATTGCTTCAGGGAGTATCACACTTCCATGGAGTTCTAAATTTGTAATCCTTTCACCTGATTTAAATTCCCCAGAATTCGACTCCAATGTACCAGTCAGAGTACATTGTCTTCCAAATTTAAAACCAAAACACCCCCCATAAACAAAAAAAAAAAACCTCTTTCCCAATACCCCTGATATCTTTCCCCCCCCCCCCAAAAAAAAAAATGGGTCATGGGACACAGAGTCAACAGCATTGGGGGTTTGCAGTTGCCTCAAATGCGCAGTGCGGGGTGCGCATTTGAGGTAACAGAATAGGGACGGCCACACACATCACATTCCCAGAATGATTATTCAGAGCATGGGGTTTGGGGTATTTCCATAATCAGGGGAAAAAGCTGGAGGGGTGTAATTTCCAAAATGGTGTCACATGTGGGGGGTTTCTGCTGTTGTGGCACCATGGGAGGTTTGTAAATGCACATGGCCTCCAACTACAATTTCAGCAAAATTCTCTCTCCAAATGTTCAATGGCGCTCCTTCTGTTCTGAGACCTGTAGTGCGCCAGCAGAGCACTTAATGTCCACATATGGGGCGTTTTATTAATTTGGAGAAATTGGTCTTCAAATTTTGGGGTCCATCTTCTATTACCCCTTGTGAAAAAGAAAAAATTGGGGTAACACCATCATTTTAGTGTTATAAATCTAATTTAAAATTTTCACGTCCAACTTCAACGCAAAGTTGTCAAACACCTGTGAGGTGTTAAGGCTCACTATACCCCTTGTTACGTTCCTTGAGGAGTGTAGTTTCCCAAATATTATGCCATGTGGGATTTTTTTTCTGTTATGGCACCCTGGGGACTTACTAAATGCAACATGCCCCCCAAAAACCATTTCTGAAAAATTCTCTTTCAAAAAGCCAAATTTTGCTCCTTCTCTTCTGAGCATTGTAGTGCGCTAGCAGAGCACTTAACGTCCACATATGGGGCGTTTTCTTAATCGGAAGAAATTGGGATTAAAATTTTGAGGTCCATTTTCTACTATTACCCCTTGTGAAAATGAAAAATTTGGAGCAAAACCATCATTTTAGTGTTAAAAATCAAATTTTCCATTTTCAATACCAACTTCAACGCAAAGTCGTCAAACACCTGTGGGGTGTTTAGGCTCACTATACCCCTTGTTACGTTCCTTGCGGGGTGCAGTTTCCAAAATACTATGCCATGTGTTTTTTTTTTTTGCTGTTCTGGCACCATGGGAACTTCCTTAATTCAACATGGCCCCCAAAAAACCCTAACAGCAAAATTTGTCTTCAAAAATCCCACAGTTGCTCTTTTCCTCTTGAGCCATTTTGTGAGCACAAAGAGCACTTTATGTAAACATATAAGGTATTTCCATACAAGAGAGAAATTGGGCTACAAATTTTGGGGGGCTTTTTCTCCTTATATCAGTTTTAAAAATGAAAACAAATTGGGCTAAAAGAACGTTAGTGTAAAAAGTGCAGATTTTGATTTTTCTCCTCTACTTTGCTGCTATTCTTGTGAAACACCTAAAGGGTTAACAAACTTTCTGAATGTCATTTTGAATACTTTGAGGGGTGTAGTTTTTATAATGGGGTCATTTATGGGATATTTCAAACAGAAAAGTCCCTCAAATCTACTTCAAACATAACTGTTCCCTGAAAAATTCAGATTTTAAAATTTGCGTGAAAATTTAGAAAATTGCTGCTATACTTTGAAGCCCTTTAATGTCTTCAAAAAGTAAAAAGATGTCAACTTTATTATGTCAACATAAAATAGACATAATGGCCGGCATTTATCATTGTAGGTGTAAGTGAAGCATTTTTCTACACCTTTTTTTTGTGTGCTGGTATAGGAGCACCAAATTTGTTAAATGGTCACAGAGCATTTGATACATTTTTTGCAGGTCACATTTTCCAAAATTTCACTCTTCATTAACACCAAAAAGCTAAGCTATGTCTGGGCTGGTGTAGTTTTAGAGACTTTTCAATGGCTTTGCACATTTTAATCCACTGATTTTGGCAATACACATGATATGGAAGGGTTTTATGAACTGCGCCTTTTCACAAAAAGTGAAATGTGTAAACCAAAAGGCGCAAAAAGGCGCAAATAAACTCTGCTTACGCCTTTTTTGCGCCTTTTGTAGACAAAAAAAACTGTCTAAAGACAATGATAAATGTCAGCTATGGTATTTGTGAATCAATATTTAATTTATTTGGAATATACATTTTCCTTACAATCAGAGAGTTTCAAAGTTAGAAAAATGCTAAATTTTCATGAAATTTTAGGATTTTCCACCAAGAAAGGATGCAAGTAACAACGGAAGTTTACCACAATGTTAAAGTAAAATATGTCACGAAAAAACAATCCCATAATCAGAATGAAAGGTAAAAGCATCCCAAAGTTATTAATATATAAAGTGACAGTGGTCAGATTTGCAAAAAAGGGCTGCGTCCTAAGGGTCTATTCACACATACAGTATTCTGCGCAGATTTAATGGGCAGGATTTCAAGTAATTCAGTATACATTGAAATCTGCAGCAGAAAATCCTGCGCATCAAATCTGTGAAGAATACTGTATGTGTGAATAGACCCTTAAAGCATACCTGTCAGATCCAACCAAATTTTTTTTTTAAATATATCACTCAGTACCTAATCCTGACCATGTACATCTAATTTTTATGTGTCTAGCACCATTATTTTTTTTTATAACACTTTTAATTTTCTTCATTAGTCTGAATTCCTCTCAAAGGGAGGGGGCGTGGCTCACTGTGCAGGTCTCCGCCCTCTCCCTCAGTATGCTGTCTGCTCACATCTCCCCTAGCAGTAGCAAAACTACAACTCCCAGCTTGTCCTCACTGACAGTAGTGGGACACAAGCTGACAGTGGGAGGATTTTTCCTCCAGCTGTGAGCCCTGCACTCACAGCTGTCAATCAAGGAAGTGTGTCCACGACATAGGTGATGACGCATGGACACAACAGGACTAGTATGTGTCCAAGCAGGCAGGGGGGTAGTTGTTTGACTGGCTTTTTAGTATGAAATACTGAAAATTTTCGAAAGAAAGCAATTGCAAAACTCATTGGTTATGCATGCTTTACAATATATCAAAAGTTTTGTATCTGACAGTGCCCATTTAAGGTGAAAATGAGCTGCGTCCTTAATGGGTTAAAATTGATGATAATTTTTTTACAATTGGTATTAATTTAGCAAAATAAAATATGTAAAATAATTGCTTATGTAAGTTTACTTTTGTGAAGAAAAAAAACTCACAGCATGAAGATCTAATTGTGACAGTATACCCTTAAAAAGTACCTTTTTAGTAAACAGTCTTCATACTTCAATCTATGACTCATATGTCAGATATCCTGTCCAGCATTGCTTAGCTTATGAATCATATGCAGACATTTGTCACCTGTGCACTGAACCCAGCTTATTATACAGAATGTCCCTTACATTTTGGAAGTGCATCATTTCCAATATAGAAAACGTCTAGTTTTTTTTTTTCATTTGCAGACTTATTTATGGCTTTAGGCACATTTCACTAGGCCTGTAATTTTCATCATAGGTATACCTTAACTATGAGAGACCAAATATACAAAGAAAGGAGGAATGGCACTCACCGCTTACTGTAATTTCTTATCTTTTATTCTTCATAAAGTGCAGGTGCTTTAAAAAGGCATTTCACCCAGCCGGGTGTGGACGCCAGTGCGCGTGCTACAGGTAACAATTGTTTCGCTCTGGCTTGAGCTTCAACAGACCTTCCAAGGAAGGAAGGTCTGTTGAAGCTCAAGCCAGAGCGAAACAATTGTTACCTGTAGCACGCGCACTGGCGTCCACACCCGGCTGGGTGAAATGCCTTTTTAAAGCACCTGCACTTTATGAAGAATAAAAGATAAGAAATTACAGTAAGCGGTGAGTGCCATTCCTCCTTTCTTTGTATATTTGGATTCTGGATATTCTTCGTTTTCATAAGGAATTGAGCACCACTAACTGTTATGGGACTGACCTGGTTCACATAGGAGTCACGGGAAGCTTGGCAGTGCCGGCCAGCTTTTTCTAATCTAAGTTGTTAACTATGAGAGACATAATGAGAAAAAAAAGTCCATAAAATCATATTGTCTGGTTTTTAAAGAATGTATTTGCAAATTATGGTGGAAAATAAGTATTTGGTAACCTACAAACAAGCAAGATTTCTGGCTCTCACAGACCTGTAACTTCTTCTTTAAAGGGGTACTCCAGTGAAAATCTTTTTTCTTTTAAATCAACTGGCTCCAGATTTGTAAATTACTGCTATAAAAAAATCTTAATCCTTCCTGCACAATGCTCTCTGCTGACGTTATAATAATAATAATAATAAGTCTTTATTTATTTATTGTTGTCCTTAGTGGGATTTGAACCCAAGGCCCCAGCGCTGCAAGGCAGCAGTGCTAACCACTAAGCCACCATGCTGCCCTTAGCATACATCTGCTATGCATGGTTGTTAAAATGGACAGAGATGTCAGCAGAGAGCACTGTGCTCGTGATGTCATCAGTGTTCCAAAAAGAAAGGAATTTCCTCTGTAGCATTCAGCAGCTAATAAGTACTGGAAGGATTAAGATTTTTTAATAGAAGTAATTTACAAATATGTTTAACGTTCTGGCACCAGTTGATTTAAAAGAAAAAGGTTTTCACCGGAGTACCCCTTTAAGAGTCTTCTCTGTCCTCCACTCGTTACCTGTATTAATGGCACGTTTCAACTTGTTATCAGTATAAAAGACACCTGTCCACAACCTCAAACAGTCACACTCTAAACTCCACTATGGCCAAGACCAAAGAGCTGTCACAGGACACCAGAAACAAAATTGTAGACCTGCACCAGGCTGGGAAGACTGAATCTGCAATAGGCATGTAGCTTGGTGTGAGGAAATCAACTGTGGGAGCAATTATTAGAAAACGAAAGACATACAAGACCACTGATAATCTCCCTCGATCTGGGACTCCATGCAAGATCTCATCCTGTGGTGTCAAAATGATCGCAAGAAAGGTGAGCAAAAATCCCAGAACCACATGTGGTGTCCCGGTACCATATTGTATACGTTACCTTTATAGAGGTCCCCATAGTCAGAGTCCCCAGGACGTCGGGGTCCCTCTTCTATAGTTAGCCCCTTGTCACTCCTCAGTTAGTCAATGACTGTATGGAAGTTCTTATCAATATAAGTATATAAATATGTATATATGTAATTGCCTACCTGTTCAAGCGTAGCAGGACCTGCGTGTCACGTGAGTAGGTTAGAACTCTATGGTTTTGCTACAGGACCTTTGGAGGTTCCCGTGACATGTTCACCCACAATGCACTGTAACGGCGAGTGACAGTTGTTATGGACCAATCCAAAACGGCCAGCCCCTGCCCATATAAGGGACCTGCGCCATCTTGATCCCTCTCTTGGGTTGCTGACTCTGGAAGAGGTAGGACCTCCGCAGCTTACAAGACAATTTACTAGGCCAAAGCCTTGCGGCCTAGGCCTCTAACCTAGCGGATAGACTAAGCAATTCCAAGCTACTCACTGCAAGATCACTGGACCTAAAATGCACCCTTAAATCCAGCAGATCTCTGCTTTACAATCCTTAAGAAGCCAAATTGAGCTTATCTGATCCCAACCAACTGTCAATCGCTGCTCAGCTCTATGCATAGAGACTCTGTTATCTGGACTGTTACTATTGCTGCATGTACAGAAATTCTTCAGTAAAAGTTCCTGCAAGTTTTCAGTTAACAGTGGTTCTGGACAATCCTTTATTTCTGCATCACCTATTGCTCTTAGGAAGGGTGGTAATAGGCCTATCAAGAATACAGAATTTAACCCTCACCCTGGCATCACGAGTGACAAGGGTTAACAGCGCCCTTAACTATCCTGAACAGCAACACCCTAACTACCCTACTCCCCACAAGGCTTTATCCCAATTCCGCCACCACACACACGGGGGGACCTAGTGAATGATCTGCAGAGAGCTGGGACCAAAGTAACAAAGGCTACCATTAGTAACACACTACGCTGCCAGGGACTCAAATCATGCAATGAAAGACGTGTTTCCCTGCTTAAGCAAGTACATGTCTGGGCCCGTCTGAAGTTTGCTAGAGAACATTTGGATGATTAAGAAGAAAATTGGGAAAATGTCATATGGTCAGATGAAACCAAAGTAGAACTTCTTGGTAAAAACTCAACTTGTCGTGTTTGGAGGAGAAAGAATGCTGAGTTGCATCCAAAGAACACCATACCTATTGTGAAGCATGGGGGGCGGGGGTGGGATGCATCATGCTTTGGGGCTGTTTTCCTGCCAAGGTACCAGGACGACTGATCTGTGTAAAGGAAAGAATGAATGGGGCCTTGTATCGTGAGGGCATTGGGCAAGGGCATTGAAGATGAAACGTTGCTGCATCTTTCAGCATGATAATGATCCCAAACACACTGCTCAGGCAACAAAGGAGTGGCTTTGTAAGAAGCATTTCAAGATCCTGGAGTGGCCTAGCCAGTCTCCAGATCCCAACCCCATAGAAAACCTATGGAGGGAGTTGAAAGTCCGTGTTGCCCAGCAACAGCCCCAAAACATCACTGCTCTAGAGGAGATCTGCATGAAGGAATGGGCCAAAATACCAGCAACAGTGTGTGAAAACCTTGTGAAGGCTTACAGAAAATGTTTGACCACTGTCATTGCCAACAAAGGGTGTATAACAAAGTATTGAGATGAACTTTTGTTATTGACCAAATACTTATTTTCCACCATAAATCGCAAATACGGTAAATTCTTAAAAAACCAGACAATGTGATTTTATGGATTTTTTTTCTCATTATGTCTCTCATAGTTGAGGTATACCTATGATGAAAATTACAGGCCTCTCTTATCTTTTTAAGTGGGAGAACTTGCACAATTGGTGGCTGACAATACTTTTTTGCCCCACTGTATGTATGCTCAGGGATGTTAGTCTGTACAGAATTTCACTTTTTAGTGCTGCAAAGCTGTGCTCCATAGTTGCTTTTCTGCTATAAAAGGTGGTCATAGCTGGATATAGCTTCCCTTACTCTCTCCATAGTTATTTTAGCATTTTTACTGCAATGTAATGAGCTACATATAGCTCAATAAATCTCAATAGAGCTTACATAATACCATTGCTTAATGTATTACTGGCCGAGGTGGGACATGGCTGTGGATAGCGATAAGCATAGCACAGTGTGACGTGTCAGGCCCCAGAATGCAAAAAAAAAAAGGACGGGAGACCAATATCTGTGCATCGAGTAAAGGTTTGTTATTTTCTTTTTTCAGCCGGGGCAGAATGGAAAAAAATATATATATATAATTGGATAACTCCTTTAACTTTTAATAATTCCTATTATTTTGCAATGTAATATTTATAGGCTGTAAAACATTTGAGGGCCTTTTCTATGAATGTATTGAAGGGAATAAAAGGGTTAGGAACAGGAGCAAGCCAATGTTGTTGATTCAAAAAGGGGATAAAAACAACAAGAAAAAACATTTAACCCCTTAAGGACCACGGGCGTACGGGTACGCCATGACGTCCTATTACCTAAGGACCAAGGTCGTACCTGTACGCCAGTGGGAATTCCGGTACCCACTCGCCAGGCGGGGACTGAAATCATTCAGCAGGCACCCCGTGCAAACCCCTGGGGGGGTATTGAGACCCATGTCAGCCGCAAATCGCTGATCAATTTAGATTGGCGACTTGCAGCGATTCCTGGCCAATCGGGTCCCCGGTGACCCGGAAAAAAAGGGTGATAGGTGCCATCCGACATGCAGAAGGAGTGAGGTGGCACTGGTGTCACCTCATGATTGTCCTCCTAGACTCCTGCTTTGGGGGTGTCCCTAACGGCACTCGCTCTGTCCCTATTCCGGAGGGAGAGAGCAGGTGCCGGAGTGTGTACCTTGAGTAGGGGCCCCCGGAGCAGAGACCGCGGCAGTGGCAGGAGGATCCGACAGAGCAGCAGCAGGAGGTAAGGATGGCCTCCTGCTGTTGCTCAGCAACAACTCCCAGCATGCACAAAAGGGCATGCTGGGAGTTGTTGTTATACAACAGCAGAAGACACTACTAAAACTCCCAGCATACCCTTTGGTAGTTTGTGCATGCTGGGGGTTGTAGTTATGCAACAGCTGGAGGCACATTTTTTCTATGAAAAAGTGTGCCCCCAGCAATTGCATAACTACAACCCCCAGCATGCACAAACTACCAAAGGGCATGCTGGGAGTTGCAGTAGTGTGCCTCCAGCTGTTGCATAACTAGAAGTCCCAGCATGCCCTTTGGCTGTAAGTGCATGCTGAGAGTTGTAGTTTTTCAACAGCTGAAGGTATACTGGTTGCGAAACACTGAGTTTGTTACATCGCTTTTTCTCCTTTTATCCCTTATGAAAAGGTAAAGTTGGGGTCTACACCAGCATGTAAGTAATAACCAAAAAAGAGGGGCACAATATACTGACCTATTGATTAACCATGTCTCTGGTACACAGAGAAATACAAATAATATCCAAAAGAATTATACAGAGACATAAAATAGTGCAAAAGTATATGTAGTCTTTATTATTGGTGA
This sequence comes from Hyla sarda, assembly GCF_029499605.1. Classification (NCBI taxonomy): domain Eukaryota; kingdom Metazoa; phylum Chordata; class Amphibia; order Anura; family Hylidae; genus Hyla; species Hyla sarda. Next base: position 226,155,805 of record NC_079189.1, read on the forward strand.
CTGTATTTAAAAACAGAATTTTAAAAGGAACGACAGCGGACAGACTACTAAGGCGTCTGGATGAGGGACTAAGACAAAAATGGGCCACAATACATTAATTTCTAGGAATTTCAGGAATTTCTAATATGAAGGCCCCTCAAATCTGAACTAATCCCTGAAAAATTCTAATTTTAAACATTTTGTGCAAAAAATGCTCTGGTCCTTAAGACGAAAATGGGCTTGGTCCTTAAGGGTTAAGCTACACAAACAAAAAGGCAGTGAAGAAGCATTTAACAGCTATATGGAAAATAATATGTAAAAAAAAAAAAAACAGATAAAAGCACCAAAGCTGGAGACTGGGAGACCCATTACCAAAGAAAGCAATATTAACCCCAAAATGTTCTTGAATTATATAAATAATACATAGACTGATGAGGAAGAAGCAAAATTAAACACATTTTTCTACAGTGTGGTTACAGGAAAATGAAATGCCAGGTAAAATATAGCCAGATAAGGTAAGCTCCCCAGTACATGTCAGACAAACCTGATCAGCTTTTATGAGGAGGTGAGCTCAAGACTGGACACAGGGGAATCGCTGGATGTCGTATATCTGGAATTTCTAAAGCATTTGATACGGTGCCACATAAAAGGTTGGTGCATAAAATGAGAAGGCTTGGACTGGGAGAGAATGTGTGTAAGTGGGTAAGTAACTGGCTCAGTGATAGGAAACAGAAGGTGGTTATTAATGGTACTTATTCTGATTGGGTGACTGTTACATAAGGGGTACCCCAGGGGTCAGTTTTGGATCCTATTCTTTTTAACATGTTAATGACCTTGTCGAGGGATTATATAGTAAAGTGTTAATCTTTGCAGAGGATACTAAACTGTATAAACACAATAAAGGACAGTGCACGGTTACAAATGGATTTGGATAGGTTGGTGGTTTGGGCTGGGAAGTGGCAGATAAGGTTCAACACTGATAAATGTAAGGTAGGCCGCAAGCTTAAGGCAAGGACCTCCAAGGTAATATTTTCTGAAATAATACCTGTACCACGAGCCACACCAGAGAGGCACCAGAAGATTAGGGAGGTAAACAAGTGGCTCAGAAGCTGGTGTAGGAAGGAGGGGTTTGAGTTCATGGAGACCTGGGCCGACTTCGCTGTCGGATACCGGCTCTACCGTAGAGACGGGCTGCACCTCAATGGGGAGGGTGCAGCTGTGCTTGGGGAGGAGATGGCTAGAAGGGTGGAGGAGTGTTTAAACTAGGGACTGGGGGGGAGGGAACCTACAACATAGAGGGGGAAGATCGTGTAGATAGAGATGGGGACTTAATAATGTACCTGGGGGTGGAGCAGAGGGAGGGGTTAGAATAGTTAATAGGGATAGGCGTCATAGGAAAAAAAAACATACACAATCGAATTGCATGTTGACTAATGCTAGAAGTCTGGCCAATAAAACTGACAAACTGGAGTTGAAAATTTCTGAGGAGGATTATGACATAGTGGGTATAACAGAGACTTGGTTGGATGATAGCTGTGACTGGGCGGTCCACATACAGGGTTATAGTCTATTCAGGAAGGATCGGACAAAATGGAAAGAGGGAGGAGTTTGTCTTTATGTAAAGTCTGAAGGCCGCACTGCGGGAGGATATTTGGGAGGGAAACGATAATGTGGAGTCATTAGGGGTAGAAATCTATGGAGAGAAGAATAAAAAAAATCTGATAGTGGTTTGCTATAAGCCACCAAACATAATGGAAGAGGCAGAAGATCAATTACTGAGCCAAATAAACAAGGCAGCAAATCAGAATGATGTGATAATAATGGGGGACTTTTACTATCCTGATATAAAATGGGAGACTGAGTCCTGTGAATCTCATAAAGGAGACCGGTTTCTGACTATAGCTAAAGACAATTATCTGTCCCAAATGGTTCAGGGCCCGACCAGAGGGGGCGCCCTACTAGACTTAATATTAACCAACAGACCTGACAGAGTAACTAATGTACAAGTAGAAGGACACCTAGGAAATAGTGATCATGATATAGTACATTATAACTTGTTCTTCAATAAGGGAATCTCTCGAGGTGGTACGAAATCAATGAGCTTTAGGAAGACAAAGTTTGATCAACTCAGAGAAGCCCTTAACAATAAAAAATGGGATAATGTCCTCAAAAACATGAATACTGACACTAAATGGGAGACTTTAAAAAATATCTTAAATTCTCACTGTAAGATATGGGAATAAAAGGGTCAGAAATAAAAGAAAACCAATATGGATGAATAAAAATGTTAAGGGGGTAATAAATGACAAAAATCATTTAAACTACTAAAACAGGACGGCAGTGAAGAAGCATTAAAAAGCTATAGAGAAAAAATTTAAATATGTAAAAAACAGATAAAAGCCGCAAAAATAGAGACAGAAAGACTCATTGCCAAAGAGAGTAAAATTAACCCCAAAATGTTCTTTAACTATATAAATAGCAAAAAGGTCAAAATTGAAAGTATAGGCCCTTTAAAAAATGATGAAAAGAAATTATAAACGGGGATTAGGAAAAAGCAAATATATTAAACAAATTCTTCTCCACTGTATTCACCCAGGAAAATGAAATGCCAGGTGAAATACAGCGAGATAAGGTAAACTCCCCTGTACAGGTCACCTGTCTAACCCAGGAAGAAGTACAGTGCCGCCTACAAAAATCAAAATAGACAAATCACCAGGTCCAGATTGCATTCACCCCCGTGTTCTAAAGGAATTAAGTAATGTAATAGACACACCTCGATGTTTAATATTCAGGGACTCTATAGTGACAGAGAAGACTGGTGCATGGCAAATGTGGTGCCAATATTTAAAAGGGGCCAAAAGGTGACCTCGGTAATTATAGACCTGTTAGTTTAATCTCCGTTGTATGTAAATTTTCCGAGGGTTTTCTAAGGGATGCTATTTTGGAGTATCTTGATAAAAATAAATGTATGACCCCATATCAGCATGGCTTTATGATGGATCAGTCCTGTAAAACTAACTTGATCAGCTTTTATGAGGAGGTGAGCTCCAGACTGGACCAGGGGCAATCGCTGGATGTTGTTTATCTGGATTTTTCCAAAGCATTTGATACAGTGCCACATAAAAGGTTGGTGCATAAAATGAGAAGGATTGGGCTGGGGGAGAATGAGTGTAAGTGGGTAAGTAACTGGCTCAGGGATAGGAAACAGAGGGTGGTTATTAAAGGGTACCTCTCATCAAAAAAACTTTTGATATATTATAGATTAATGTATGCAGAATAACTTTACAATTGCATGTTATTAAAAAATATGCTTCTTTCTATTTAATTTTCCACTTTGAAGAAATGACCACTAGGGGTCTCCCTACCAGTCCTGGAAGCAAGCATTTCAGACTCATGCTGGAGTCCTAAACACTACGAGCTGCCAGTCTGCTTTGTTCACAAAGGAGAACACTCAGAGCTGCCAGCCTGCTTTGTTCACAGCCAGTGTTTAGGACTCCAGCATGAGTCAGAAATGCTTGCTGACGGGACTGATCTGGAAAAATACAATAGAAAGAAGCATGTTTTTCATTAACATGCTATTGGAAAGTTATTCAACATTCATTCATCTAAAATATATCAAAAGTTTATTTGATGAGAGGTACCCTTTAATGGTACTTATTCTGATTTGGTGACTTTTACTAGTGGAGTACCACAGGGCTCTGTCTTGGGTCCTGTAATATTTAATTTATTCATTAATGACCTTGTAGAGGGGTAGAATAGTAAAGTAGCAATCTTTGCAGATGATACTAAACTCTGTAAAGCGGTAAACACAATAGAGGACAGTGCACTGTTACAAATGGATCTGGATAGGTTGGAGGTTTGGGCTGGGAAGTGGCAGATGAGGTAAACACTGATAAATGTAAGGTTATGCACATGGGGAAGAAAAATCCGGGCTGGGATTATGTGTTAAATGGGAGAAGACTTGGGACGACTGACGTGGAAAAGGACTTGGGAGTCTTAGTTAATAGTAAATTTAGCTGTAGTGACCAGTGTCAGGCAGCTGCTGCCAAGGCAAATAAAATCATGGGGTGCATCAATAGGGGCATAGATGCCCACGACAAGGAAATAATTCTACCACTGTACAAATCACTAGTCAGACCACACAGAATACTGTGTACAGTACTGGGCACAAGTGTACAAGAAAGATATAGTGGAGCTGGAGAGGGTTCAAAGATGGGCAACCAGGGTAATAGGAGGACTACAGTACCCAGAAAGATTATCAGAATTGGGGTTATTTAGTTTAGGAAAAAGAAGGCTTAGGGGAGACCTAATAACTATGTATAAATATATCAGGGGACAGTACAGAGATCTCTCCCATGATCTATTCATACCCAGGACTGTATCTATAACAAGGGGGCATCCTCTGCATCTAGAGGAAAGAAGGTTTCTGCACTAGTACAGACAGGGGTTCTTTACTGTAAGAGCAGTGAGACTATGGAACTCTCTGCCAGAAGAAATAGTCATGGTGAACTCATGCCTGGATGTATTTCTGGAGAATAACAACATTGAAGGGTATAGTCACTAGATTCGGGAGGAGTATCATTGATCCAGAGATTTAGGGCCCTACTACAAGGCTCGAGCCATGCTAGATATAAGCGCTCATTTACAAAACTTGATAAGCTTTATAGAGAAACAGACTGAACTGGATGTCTTTTTTCTGCCTCAAAAATGATGTTACTATGTTACGAAGCTGGTTCATAGTGAAATACTAAGAGACCTCATCTAAAGTTTCAGTCTTCAGCCACTGCTGCGTTCTCTTGAGCTAAGCTTAGGTATGATCAAATCATAGTTAATCAAAAAAGGTTTTTCATAGACATTCCAATGTGCTGAACATTAGATGTAAACCATATACAGTACATATATACCTATATAAAGTAGACTCCCCTTTTTTGTTCCCTGTATCACTTGCATTTTGCTTATTGCTTTTACTGTTAATAATTGATTTAACATGTCAGAACTTCCCTATAGCTCAGCACAGAACCACCTAGTACACACTATTTGCTTTTTGCTGTGATTCACCTAGGAATTTGTGTAGGAGTGTCTTAGGGAAGGGAGACGTCGAAAGGTTAAAATATGTGTCCTGTGGAAACATAAAGACAGTATACAGCACAATGATCGAACACTTCAGAAAATGCATAAGTAGTTAGATCTCATCTTTCTACATGTCAATGACTTTGCACATTACAATGAACTGGAAGGAAATGTATTCAGCTGTAACTATAGGGCTATTACACCCACGGGAAGCTCATTTCCAGAACTTTCTATCTCTGCATCCTGCTGTGTTATTCACAGGCCATATTTCCCACAGGACGTGGATGAATAATTTGTCACAAGACAGAATTCCTCATTAGCTTATTAACACTAATAAGATGAAACTTAGAGACTTCGATAGAAAGCTATTCAACCCAATGACATCACTACTCCTGTACAATGCATTTGGAAAGTTTCTAGACCCTTTCACTTTTTTTCACATTTTGTTATGTTGTAGCCTTGTGTTAAAAAAAGAAAAAAAGAAAAAAAAAAGTCCCATCGTTCTGCACTTAACCCCTTAAGGACATGCACTGTAAATGTGTGGCACTGCATAGAGTCATTTTGTGCACAGCGCCGTACATTTAGGGTACGGCTGTGACACGAGCGGAGGAGCTGTGCTCACTTCATTCATGGCAGGTCCCGGCAGTTTTCAGTAGCCGCAGACCCGCAGGTAATAGCAGACATCGTGCTGATGTCTGCCATTAACCCCTCAGATGCCGTGATCAATACAGATCAGGGCATCTGCCGCAGTGCGGCACCTAAAATGGTTGATCTGATCGCCCACGGCATTGCCGTCCGTCTCCCAAAGTCTCCCTGGGTCTTCTGCACTGATCTGCCTTCTGGCAGACCATAATACTGATCAGTGTTATACCCTATTCTTAGCACTGGACAGTATTAGCAATCTAATGATTGCTATAAATAGTCCCCTACGGAGATTTAAAAAGTGTAAAATAAAATGTAAAATAAAGTGAAAAAAAATGAGAAAAAGACCCTCCCCAGTAAAGTTTTAAATCACCCCTTTTACGCATATTAATACATAAAAAAAAAGCATAAAAAAACTAACAAACATATTTGGTATCATCACTTGCGTAAATATCTGAACTATAAAAATATAATGTTAATGATCCCCTACGGTGAACGACGAAATCATTTGTCACATCAAACTGCAATTTTTTTTTTTTTTTTTTTTTTTTATAAAAAAACTATGAAAAAGTCCCATACGCAAACTTGGTACAGTACTAAAACAAACTACAAATCATGGAGCAAAAAAATGAGCCCTCACACATCCCTGAATATGGAAAAATAAAAGTTAGAGGTGGCCAAAATAGGGCTGATTTTGTAAAAAATGTTTGAGATTTTTTAAAAGCAGTACAATAATAGAAATGTATGTAACCATGGATATCATTTTTATCGTTTTGACCCATAGAATAAAGAAAACATGTAATTTTTACTGTAAAGTGTACAGCGTGAAAACAAATCCCCCCCCCCCCCCCCCCCCCAAATTGGCTAATTTATATTTTTGGGGTATACCATACATTTCAGGGTAAAATGAGAGGTGTCATTACAAAATACAACTGGTCACGCAAAAAACAAGCCCTCATAGGGGTCTGTGAATCGAAATATAAAAAAGAGTTATGGATATTAGAAGGCGATGAGGAAAAAAACAAAAACGCAAACATAAAATTGGCTGTGTCCTTAAGGTCAAAATGGGCTGTGTCCTTAAGGGGTTAAAGGGGTACTCAAGTGGAAAACTATTTAATTTTAAAAATCACCTGGTGCCAGAATGTAAACAGATTTGCAGATTACTTCTTTTCAAAAATCTTAATCCTTCCAGTACTTATCAACTGCTTTATGCTCCACAGGAAGTTGTTAATTTCATTCTGAGGAACTGTCCAGAGCAGGATAGGTTTGCTATGGGGATTTGCTCCTGCTCTGGACAATTCCTAACATGGACAGATGTGTCAGCAGAGAGCACTGTGGTCAGACAGAAAATAAATTCAAAAAGAACTTCCTCTGTAGTATACAGCAGCCAGGGATGGTACCCCTTTAACCACTTAAGGACCAGGGGTTTTTCCGTTTTTGCATTTTCGTTTTTTGCTCCTTACCTTTAAAAAATCATAACTCTTTAAATTTTGCACCTAAAAATCCATATGATGGCTTATTTTTTGCGCCACCAATTCTATTTTGTAATGACATCAGTCATTTTACCCAAAAATCTACAGCGAAATGGGAAAAAAAAAATCATTGTGGGACAAAATTGAAAAAAGCGCCATTTTGTAAATTTTGGGTGCTTCCGTTTCTACACAGTACATTATTTGGTAAAAATGACACCTTCTCTTTATTCTGTAGGTCCATACAGTTAAAATGATACCCTACTTAGGCTGGGTTCACACTACGTTTTCTCCCATACGGGAGCGCATACGGCAGGGGAGAGCTAAAACCTCGCGCTCCCGTATGCCTTCGTATGCGCTCCCGTATGTCATTCATTTCAATGAGCCGGCCGGAGTGAAACGTTCGGTCCGGTCGGCTCATTTTTGCGCCGTATGCGCTTTTACAACCAGACCTAAAACTGTGGTCAACCACGGTTTGAGGTCCGGTTGTAAAAGCGCATACGGCGCAAAAATGAGCCGACCGGACCGAACGTTTCACTCCGGCCCGCTCATTGAAATGAATGACATACGGGAGCGCATACGAAGGCATACGGGAGCGCAAGGTTTTAGCTCCCCCCTGCCGTATGCGCTCCCGTATGGGAGAAAACGTAGTGTGAACCCACCCTTATATAGGTTTGATTTTGTCGTACTTCTGAAAAAAATCATAACTACATACAGGAAAATTTATACATTTTAAATTGTCATCTTCTGACCCCTATAACTTTTAATTTTTCTGCATATGGGGCAGTATGAGGTCTCATTTTTTGTGCAGTGATCTGAAGTTTTTTGTGTTTTTAAATGGAAAAAGGGGGGTGATTCAAACTTTTATTAGGGAAGGGGTTAAATTATCTTTATTCACTTTTTTTTTTTTTTGCAGTGTTAGCCCCCTATGGGAGCTATAACACTGCACACACTGATCTTTCACATTGATCAATGGTTTCTCATAAGAAACCAGTGATCAATGATTGTGCTTGACTGCTCATGCCTGGATCTCAGGCACTGAGCAGTCATTTGGCGATCGGACACCAGGAGGCAAGGTAGGAGACCCTCCTCGTGTCCTGCAGCTGTTCGGGATGCCGCAATTACGCCGCAGCGATCCCAAACAGCTCCCTGAGCTAACCGGCATGGTTTTACTTTCACTTTAGACGCAGCGTTCAACTTTGAACGCCGCATCTAACGGTTTAATAGCCAGCCGCACTGCGATCAGTGCCATGCGCTATTAGCCACGGGTCCCGGCCGTTGTTAGACAACGGCCGGGCCCGACCCGCTATGATGCAGGGCCACGCCGTGGCCCCGCGTTATAGATAGGGAGCGGGCTCATGACGTAACGTTACATCATTGGTCCTTAACAGGTTAATACCCCATCATGAAAATGTGGAAACAGAATTTTACACTTTTTTGCAAATTAATTAAAAAATAGAAAAGCTAAGATTTCAAACCTTTTGCTATGACACCTGAAATTTAGCTTGGGGGGCTTCCCACTTCTCTTCATAATCTTTGAGATGTTTGATTGAAATCTCCTGTGGTAAATTCAGTTGATTGGACAGGATTTGGAAAGACACAATCCTGTCTATATAAGGTCTCACAGCTGACAATGCACATCAGAGCAAAATCCATGAGGTGGTAAGAACTGTCTATAGAGCTCAGAGACAGGATTGTGTGGAGGCATAGATCTGGATAAGGGTACAAAAAAAAATGTTAATAAATAAATATCTACTGCACAGAAAGTTTCCAAGAGCAAAAGTGACCTTCAGAATTCTTAAATGTAAGAAGTTTGGAGCAACCAGGACTTTTCCAAGACCTTATGGCCCTACCAAACTAAGTAATTGGAGAGAAGACCCTTGGTAGGAGAGAGGACCAAGAACCAATTGGTCATTCTAGTTGACCTCCAAAGATCCTGTAGCACTCCACCAACCTTTACTGTAGCATTCTACCAATCTGAGCTTTATGAGAGATAGGCCAGAAAGAAGAAGCCCCTCCACAGTAAAAGACAAATGTATGCATGTATGCTTTGCTTAAGGTTTTACTTTAATGCTGAATGTTGTAAACTATTCAGGTATGCTTCACTTCTTAACATAAATAAATAAATAAAAAAGTAAAAAAATGTGAATTTTTTTAAAGTTTATTTTCCAGTATTATTCTAAAAATGAACTCATGAACATACAATACATGAAATGTTTCATCTTCAGTATAACAATGTGATAAATGTGATTTGTAAACAGCATTGAAAACACAAAATAAACAATAATAGACTAAAGCAGTTGAAGCTAACAAACCATTGCACTGCAACGTGATTAGACTCCCGCAAAAAACAACACTTTATTGATAATTTTATTAAACAAATGTACATCTATATTACAGAAATGCTGGATTACAGTTGAGTAACCTATACTACTGTCTTGTTATCCAAATAAAAGCTAGAAGTAGCAATCCGGGCTACTTTCGCCTTTGTTTATATACATATTTACGAAGTTCAGTGTGGCACTTGTGACATACAGCAGCCATTTTTAGCTTATGTAGTCGATGTATACAGCCAGTAAAACACGTGTCAAGTATTTAAAGCAGTAGTGAGGATTTACAGCAGCTCAAACCCAAAGCTCCCAAAATAATCTGAAGTTTGATGATTTTGTGACTGTTAATTCTCCTTTACTGATAGAAGCGGAAAAGCATTTAAAGGGGTACTCCGGTGAAAAGCTTTTTTTTTATTTTTTATTTAAATCAACTGGTGCCAGAAAGTTAAACAGATTTGTAAATTACTTCTATTAAAAATCTTAATCCTTCCTGTACTTATTAGCTGCTGAATACTACAGTGGAAATTATTTTCCGTTTGAAACACAGAGCTGGCTGCTGACATCATGAGCACAGTGCTATCTGCTGACATCTCTGTCCATTTTAGGAACTGTCCAGGGTAAAAGGAAATCCCCATAGCAAACATATGCTGTTCTGGACAGTTCCTGGACAGCACTGTGCTCATGATGTCAGCAGACAGCTCTGTTTTTCAAAAAGAAAATAATTTCCGCTGTAGTATTCGGCAGCTAATAAGTACAGAAAGGATTAAGATTTTTTAATAGAAGTAATTTACAAGTCTGTTTAACTTTCTGGCACCAGTTGATTTAAAAAAAAAAATAATTGTATTTCACCGGAGTACCCCTTTAAGCCGGCCATATACTTGGGGGCTTGTCCACATGGGATGGAAGTGCTGCATATTTTCCACAGCAGAAACTTTGCAGTGGCAAATCCGTACAAAATAGTGCAGATTTTGGTGTGGATTTTGGTGCAGATTATGTTAATAGGGGAAAAAACGGAGAAAAGCGCTTTGCATCAGAATCCGCAATTGGGAATTTGTCTCAAATTTGCACTTTCCACAGCATAATCTTCAACATAACATTTTCTAGCCGCTTTCTACTTCCCTATTGATATCAATGAAGAAAATCCATGCCATGGGCCAACTTCCTCAAGAAATCTGTGCAGATCTTTTTCAGCAGGATGTGGCCGAGATTTCTTAAAATATCATCTACTTCACTTCCACTGAAAAAACTGCAGGTATTCCAAGCAGAAAATTTGCATTGTATTTGCTACATGTGGATGTTCCCTGGAGGTTGACTGGTCAACAGCTATTTCTCTATGAAGTTGTTTATTTCAATGCAGAGTGGCAACTACCAGTGGTATATCTCCTCTAGGAACCAAAGTTCAGGCATTTTGTAATCCTTAATGCCAAAAACCTCTTTTTCCCACAAAAGTCAACAGGCCCCAATACCCATGAAACCGTAGATTGATCTGGAGGGAAGTCATCAAATTTACCAATTTTTTCTATCTCAAGTGTATAGTCAGCTTTAAATGATTTTTAGCACAGAGACATAACCCTTCACATATAAATGTGGGAGATTTACATTTACCAACCTGCCTTATAAAATTAACCTTTCTATTCTGATTGTGGCAACTATATTCATGTCATCTATAAATCTCCACAGATTCATGTACTGTGCGAAGTAAAAAGTGCAGACTGAACCATTCTGGAGACCACAGCCTTGTTTTAGTGCACATTCCTATACATACTAATGCTATATTCAAGCACAGTTCAGAGTGCTTTGGGAGGGATTTCCTTTAGAATGATAATAACAATGCCTAGTGTATACCAGGAACCATGTCATGGAAAGTTTAAATAATAAACATTTTACAAAAAGTACAAAAGTTTGGGCAAAAATTCTCTGGAAAGGGGCATTTTTAACTAAATAACTTACAGGAAATCTTACAAAGAACCTATGTTTTAATGCAAAGATTTGGGATTCAATACTGTATGCACAGATCCAAGGTTAACAGACTATTGGGTAAATGTTGTGAAGAAAATGACATCTAGGTGGATTCAAGTCACCACCATGTGCCTCTATGGTAATGGGTTTGTTGCCAAGCCTTATAAAAATATATTTGCATAAAAAAATTCACAGCATTGTTGTAATGTGGTATAATAGTGTTCCCAGTGTGAGTAATGTGATAGACCTTTTCCATTCAATGCAACCCACAACATGTCTTTACTTGAGAATGGACAGGTCCATTGAATGTTTAAGACCAGTTGAAACCATCAACCTCGTGGCTGATTTAAGGTCTTGTAGTGAATTGCTCTACAATGATCTTCAAGACCCAAAAGCCATAACTACTCATGTAATGAGTTTGATAAGTTTCAGTGTTTTATAAAGGTAGCAAGGATCTGCAGATGCCAAATACTGGCAGCATAGCCAGTCCTCTAGAGAAACGTTATGTTCCGGCTCTAAAGCACGCTCTGCAAACTTCATCATGAGAAGGGCTCGCTTCATGTCAATCCAGTTCTGAAGGGCACAGTGTAATGCCTCTTCATGGCTAAAAGGTTGATCTGTTAAGTCTTTTCTTGGACCCCATAAAAGACACTGAAGAATGCGCTTTGCTTCAGAAATACGAATGCGTTTAATGGGATCAGCCTCCAAAAGTAAGTGGGCAAGATGTTGGAGGCCACGAGAATAAACCGATAAGTTCTGGAGTGGGGGCAAGTCTTTATGACTGTACTCATGCTCATGAAGACTTGAACGGGCCTCAAATGGGTTTTGTTGGTGGAGTAATTCATAAATAAGGATCCCTGTCTGGAACTCATCAAATTTTTTATACTGGGAGGCAACCATGATTTCTGGTGCCAGTCTGGTCTTATCCCTTTTTACTTTGCAGTCTTCAGACCCAGGTCTCTGTTTGGCTTTTGAGAAGTTGCTCACAATAAGTCTTGGAACATACTTTCCATCTTTAATCTTATCAGGTGTGGTCTGGAAGTGAACAAGAAGCAGATTTTCCAAACAAAGGTCTCGGTGGATGATGGCATGCTCCTTTAAGTGCTCCAAGCCATTGCAAAGCTGTAATAGAAGTAGGCAGACTTGCCGCTCATAAATTTCTGGCTGAGTATTATGAAACGATGAGGACTCCTTGACAAAGTCTGCAGCTGTACGGTAAGGCACCTCTCGAGTTATAACCACCACACAATCTTCCTCAGAGGATGGGCCAACTGTCTGTGATATCTCATTTGTTGATGTTTCCAAGGGATGTAACAAGCTTGAAGGTACAGAAGCCAAAAAGTGCCCACAATCTTGCTGTATGTTGAAGTGGACCGGTAAAGAAAGGTTGGAGTAAATAGGGGTTTTTGTGTCGACTGTTCTACATAACTGCAAATAGAGAAAAAAAATCACAATAAATAAATGCATAAATCGGTTGGTTATCTTTCAATCTTTCTTACCAGTTAATTTTATATTATGATATGCAGTGTAAGACTGAGCTATACCGGCAATTCATATTTGAGTAAAAGCATAAAGTATTGCAATTTGTAGGTGAAGCCTGCTTAAGGTTACCGAAACTGGGGGTAGTCTCCATGGACAACATCAGTCAATCCTGCCCAACGGATTTAAAAAAAGGGAAGAGCAATTGAGGTAAGGCCCCTTTACATGGGCTGCTTATTGAACAAATGAGCGTTCCTAGTAACCCTCATTCTCTAATTCTCTATCAGCTGATGAACAGCTTGCTGTGTAAGCAAAGGACATGCAGCCGATAATGATGAATTTAATTGCCCGCACAATTGAGCCTTGCGAAGGCTTAGCAGTTTCTCCCTTTTAGTTAGCTCATATGAAGAGCCTTTGGTTTGAAATTTTTCCCTGATGGCCGGAATGGGGAAAAGATTATAGGCCTCAGTGGACATGTGTTCAACAAGTGAATACTGACAAATTCTGATGAATTCTATTGGCTTTAAAGGGGTCCTTCATTGTTCTGGCACATTTGATGGCAACCTTAAGAAGGTTGTTTTCTTCATATAAACTGTGCTGCAGCCTTGGTTGTGATTAGGGATGTCCCAATACCATTTTTATAAGACCGAGTACGATTACCGATACTTTAATTCTAGTACTTGCCGATACCAATTACGAATACTTTTATTTTAAAAGGAATCTGACACCAGGGTGACCTGGTTTCTGTCGCTGCTTACCGTGCTGATATGTGAGTTCTTTGTTGTGTGCAATGGAGGCGGCTGCTGTAGTTTGAGCCAAGATTTCTCTCTTCTCCATTGGACAGAACAGGGAATTTGCTTTGGCGGTGAGACCGATGTCTCCAGAGCGATTGCGTTGATGTTCACATGGTGAGCAGGGGTAGAAACCGGGTCACCTGCACTATCTACCTATAAATTCAAGTTAGTGCAGGTGACTCTGCTGTAAGATTGCCTTTAATAGTAGGTATTATCCCCTGGTAGGTAGTATAGATAGTTGCAGACATTAGCGGCAGCCACCTGTAGACAGCAGCCTCCCCTACAGACATTAGTAGCAGCCCCCCTGTAGACCACAGCCCCACCCCTGTAGACCGAAGCCCCCCTTGTCCCCTTGTAGACAGCAGCCCCCCCCCCCTTGTAGACAGCAGGCCCCCCCTTGTAGACAGCAGGCCCCCTCCTTGTAGACAGCAGGCCCCCCCCCCTTGTAGACAGCAGCCCCCCCCCTTGTAGACAGCAGGCCCCCCCTTGTAGACAGCAGCCCCCCTTGTAGACAGCAGCCCTCCCCCCCCTTGTAGACTGTAGGCTCCCCTTGTAGACAGCAGCCCTACCCCCTTGTAGACAGCAGGCCCCCCCATTTAGACAGCAGCCCCCCCATGTAGACAGCAGCCCCCCCATGTAGAGACAGCAGCCCCCCCATGTAGAGACAGCAGCCCCCCCATGTAGACAGCAGCCCCCCCATGTAGACAGCAGCCCCCCCATGTAGACAGCAGCCCCCTCCTTGTAGACAGCAGGCCCCCCCCCCCTTGTAGACAGCAGGCCCCCCCCTTGTAGACAGCAGGCAACCCTTGTAGACAGCAGGCCACCCTTGTAGACAGCAGCCCTCCCCCCCTTGTAGACAGCAGCCCCCCCTTGTAGACAGCAGCCCCCCCTTGTAGACAGCAGCCCCCCCCTTGCAGACAGCAGCCCCCCCTTGCAGACAGCAGCCCCCCCTTGCAGACAGCAGCCCCCCCCTTGCAGACAGCAGCCCCCCCCTTGCAGACAGCAGCCCCCCCTTGCAGACAGCAGCCCCCCCCCCTTGTAGACAGCAGCCCCCCCTTGAAGACAGCAGCCCCCCCTTGAAGACAGCGTGCGCCCGCGGCTGTCCTCAGGTGTTGCCGCTCCGCTGCCCAGTTTTCCCGGTCTCCCGTCCACATCATGGCGTCCTATGTAGGAGCATGTGACATACATGTCACTCTGCTTCCTCCATAGTGTTACGCTGGGCGCAGGGGAGGAGGTGGAGTTACGTGTGTGTCACATGCTCCTCCATGGAATGCCATGATGTGGATGGGAAAATGGGGTAGCGGAGCCAGGCCGCACTGCTGCAGGTATCAGACATGGTATCGGGGACATTAACGAGTCCCCGATATCATGCATACTAGTACCATACTAGTATCGGGACATCCCTAGTTGTGATCATCTGTGGTTAGGTCAATTGTTGGCAGTAATTACACAACCTGGTACATATTCATCACAACATTTCAATTACACGGCCAATGTTTTTAGTGCACGTCCTGACAAGTATCTTAAATATACTTAAAAATTGCCTATAAACTGGGACCAGCAAAAAGAGGTGCTGGAATGGTGGCAAGTTCAGGGAGAGTAAAAGTTTATTTTATTTTATTTAAATGTCAGCTGCCCTAAAACTCCCTCAAAGTGCAGATATTTGTGAACATAAAAACTTTACATCCGTTTGAAGTTCAAACTATCCATTGTTTCAAATTTGTTGTGGCCCTATTATACAGTATGGCACTGGAAGTGGTGCATGGTGCCCTGTTGTACCTTCATATTCCTGAAGTGTTATATAGAGGCATACAGGGATGTTTTTCCTTTCAAAGTATATGTTTGTGGAACGTATGCCAATTTTTAACCCTTACACCTCTTTTTTTTTGCTATGTGCATGAGGCCTACACCTATTTTTTTGTTTACTTTTTTAAAAGCTTTATTTTTTAATTTTTTTTTTAAAGCTTTTCAATACTGCTCTCAGAAATATAACTAGCAAGCAACAGCAGGAGCCAATTTAGTACCTATAAAGAGAAAAGCTAGGCACCATACAAACTAGAAGTACTATATAAACTCTCGTGGACCGTGTGTGTGTATATATATATATATATATATATATATATATATATATATATATATATATATATATATATATATATATCTCACAGAAAAAAGGCCATACGTTTCGATTTATTTGATCACGTGGGCTGCCTAGCATATAGGCTTTACTTGTAGAGAACATGAAGGTTTCTCCTGAGATATGCTACAACATATTTAAAATTCTTAAGATACTTATTCACAAATACTGTTACTAAGTGGTAGTTTGTAGGATTCTGATGAATTGTATATATTTTTTTAATAATGTACGTACATACAGCTAACATGTGGTTGTTTTGTGCTGCACGGCGGCAGCAGAATCCCAGGCTGATGCACCATACTGTTGGGGTAGGTAGTTCAAGGCCATTCTTGCACAGCATCATGTGATGTTAGGTATGGAGGATGCTACATTGCGCCATTGTACTAAAGGGAGGAAACTGCTGACATATAAAATGGCTAGACTTATGTTGCCAGAGAACTTAAAACACTGGTAGATGTTGTGGCGGCTTTAGTTACTTGAGCTGTGAAAGGGAAACTGTGTGACCCAAAAACTACTGCACTTGAATCTGGAACCTCAAACCTAGACCACCCCTCTATCATGGCCATACGTACTTCAATATAACAACTGACCCATTATCACAACTGCTATGGATGCAAAATAATCCTTATGTATGTTTAAACCAAGAGACAAAAAAACTTTTGATATATTATAGATCAATGTATGCAGAATAACTTCACAATTGCATGTTATTAAAAAAATATGCTTCTTTCTATTTAATTTTCCACTTTGAAGAAATGACCACTAGGGGTCTCCCTACCAGTCCTGGCAGCAAGCATTTCAGACTCATGCTGGAGTCCTAAACACTACGAGCTGCCAGTCTGCTTTGTTCACAAAGGAGAACACTCAGAGCTGCCAGCTTGCTTTGTTCACAGCCTGTTTGGCTGTGAACAAAGCAGGCTGGCAGCTCTGAGTGTTTAGGACTCCAGCATGAGTCAGAAATGCTTGCTGACAGGACTGATCGGGAAAAATCCAAAGAAAGAAGCATATTTTTCATTAACATGCTATTGGAAAGTTATTCAACATTCATTAATCTAAAATATATCAAAAGTTTATTTGATGAGAGGTACCCTTTAAGCAATATCAGTTGCTCATAAGTATATATGGACAGAACAACTATTGTTCCACCCTTAAATGCATGTGTGTTTGGTGAACATTAACAGTACTTATGGTAGCTCCACATCTATATGTTAACTTATTTAAAAAAAATCAAGTTTACCTTCACAGCATAGTTATTCACAGGGTCCTTAGCACATGTCGCACAGTAATAGATGGCATCTCCAGCATTGCAGCAAGGCTTGTTGCTTGTCAGCTTAAAGAGCGACCAGTTATTTTCATTGAAATGCAGTTCCTTCTTTTGGTCCCGCATAAAGTAATCCTCACATTTGTTCATTAAACGTCTTGTGGATTGCGCATAAAGCCCACTGAGTTTGGCATACATCCCCTCTTTACTGTCTATGTTGCTAAGAAGGTGGTGGAGCTGAAGACTTGAAGCAGAGGAAATATGACTTGAAACGCTAAGCTGTGACACGGACATGGCTGGTGTTCCCCGGCTTTGTAGACAATTTCTGCTCCTAACCTCATTTCTGTGACCATTGCCTCTACAGCAGATCTCCAAGGACTCTGATGAAGAAAACATGGCATGTCTGTCGACTGGACTTAAAGGATGGCTGAGTAGTGTGGGTTCTTCTCCACAGACATTGTTTTCTGACTGACTAAGATTAAGCCTTGGACTATTTGGATTGGATCCAGTTCTTGGTGGGAAAGCCCGACCCCATGCAGAGTTATCTGGTGCTGACACAGCCCTGTTCATTGACTTCTTTACAGGCAATGGAGGCGGCAGTCCATTCTGAGCCTCCATTCCAGAGTCCACAGAAAATGAAACTTGGGCAAAATGCTTTTTCTCTGTGCCAGATGAAAGACTTGGAGACGTGACGGCTTCACATGACTGACCTACAAGAACATGGACTAATTAAACTACTACTTGAGACATTCATGGTTAACATACATTTATATAAACTAGGACTCGAACCTCTTTATATAAGGAACATTGAAACATTTCTTTCCTATATTTACTGGTCAACAATACGAATTTGTATTTCAGGACAATAGCTCAGTTTCTGTAAGCCTTATCTGTGTGATAACAGGTAATACTGCTGCAAACTGATTTTTGTGCCAGCGGAGCATTCAAAGTTTGTTTGTGTTGCTTAGGTAGTCAGAATAAAGTACATTCCAAGGCTGCTTTGTGACAAGAGGCTCATTGCAATCGGATTATAAATAGAGACAAGGAGTGGCAACCTACTGAACACTGATCTGGCAAGCTTGTTTTATTTTAAGTACATATTCAGAGTAGAGGGCAGATGTGGCAACAGCCTTAAAGTAGGCTTAGAGGATCTTAAAAAGCAATGCTAACCCCTAGCATAACCTTAACCAAGTCAGCTTTCTGAAATGCACGCTTCTAAGAAACATCTTAAAGGGGTATTCCAGGCAAAAACTTTTTTTTATATATATCAACTGGCTCTGGAAAGTTAAACAGATTTGTAAATTAGCTGTGATGTTTGCAAGAACAGATACAGCACCAGGCACTGCTAATCCAATATATCAGCCTCAATGTATGGGATGGATAATGCTGCTGTGACCTTAAAGTGGACCTTCCTAGCTACGTGGAGGTGCAGACCAAACAAGCAGGTAATTCAGATCAGTAAGTTTGACGAAGAAAAAAATAAGTCGCACTCACCACCAGAAGCAGTATACAAAGTCTTGTCCTTTATTCACACTGGCGGAGTGGAATAATAAAATACAGTCACACACATGGGGAGTGAGAGCAGCCGCTCTCGAGATGCGGGGGCACACCACCAGCGGCTGCTCTCACTCCCCGCGTGTGTGACCGTATTTTATTATTCCACTCCGCCGGTGTGAATAAAGGACAAGACTTTGTATACTGCTTCTGGTGGTGAGTGCGACTTCTTTTTTTCTTCGTTAAACTTACAGATTTGTAAATTAATTGTATTAAAAAATCTTAATCCTTCCAATAGTTATTAGCTTCTGAAGTTTTCTGTCTAACTGCTCAATGATGATGTCACGTCCCGGAAGCTGTGCATGATGGGAGAATATCCCCATAGGAACTGCACAGCTCCCGGGACGCGAGTCATCAGAGAGCAGTTAGACAGAAAACAGCAACTCAACTTCAGAAGCTAATAACTATTGGAAGGATTAAGATTTTTTAATAGAAGTAATTTACAAATCTGTTCAACTTTCCGGAGCCAGTTGATATATATATAAAAAAAGTTTTGGCCTGGAATACCCCTTTAGGGTGCATTCCCACATGGCGTATTTTGCTGCGGATTTGGTGCTGCGGATTTTCCTACCCATTGATTTCAACAGGGAAAATAAAATACGCAGCAGCAAATACGCCGTGTGGGAACGTACCCTTAATGTGGTGATGGCCCAACTGGACAAATGGCAGTAGAAATACACATATTAAAAGTCTGTAATGAATACTTACGTGGCAAAAAGATAAACAAACTACATTCAAGTAGCCAACAAGTTCATAAAATCACTAAAATACTAGCCACTCGGCTGCTCTCTAAAACCGTGTGATCTTTCTTGGTGGAGCTGCGGTAACCACTGATGTCATGTAAATGTAATAGTGGTCGAAGAGCAATAATGTTACTAAGTCCATATTGTAATGCTTGATCCACAAAAGTAAAAAAGAAAAAAGTCAAAGTAAGTCCAAGGGATATTTGCATTCACAAGTCCTCCAGACATTTGCACAGACTCTAGTAACAGGAGATCGGGTGGACTTTGCTCCTTTCGTAAGAGTTATGCAGATATCTGAAAGGTAGAATGTTTATAGACACCCTAGAAAAACTATATAAGCTACATGTGAAATAGGAGGAGATATACTATGTGTAGAAATATATGATGGTCAGTAAAAATGACTGTGTGGAGATTATTATTATCTTATGTTATTTATTTATTTATTTTTGGTTTAAATGATTTTTATTGGATTTTTTTTGGGGAGAAATTTACAACAAAGGAAAGATTGGCCAAAGAAAACAACATGGCCAAGGAACAATATGGTGGGATCCAGGTACGTGTCCCCTGCTGATCATCAGAATAGATTTGATCTGCTTTCTTTGGCTCATCGGGGAGCATTGAACAAAAACAGTGTACAACCTCATAGGACTCCTACATTTCGTAAACTGCTAACCTTTCTTCTACCAGGATGAACCGAATTAAGATGATCAAAGACAGTCAGCACTCCGACCCCCTGATCATAATGTCTGACATGACTGTGACCCCTATGAAGGGCTGCAGCAATTTACAGAACACTGGGCCGATTTGGCTCCTGTCAATATTCGATGAACTTGTCAGTCCTGTAAACATCAAAATAGGTGAACCATTTAAAAGAAAGGCCACAAACTCTATCCTGAGGTCCCTTATGAGAAATAGTACAGATATGTCCTACAAAAGTAAATGTACATGAAAAGTGGTTTGAGTGTAATTGTTTCCACAGAGTAAAGTACAGTGGTCCCTCAACATACGATGGTAATCCGTTCCAAATGGACCATCGTTTGTTGAAACCATTGTATGTTGAGGGATCTGTGCAATGTAAAGTAAAGGACAGTGGTCTACAACCTGCAGACCTCCAGATGTTGCAAAACTACAACACCCAGCATGCCCGGACAGCCAACGGCTGTCCGGACATGCTGGGAGTTGTAGTTTTGCAATATCTGGAGGTCCATGGGTTGAAGACCACTGGTATAGGAAGTTGTACTCACCTGGCCCCGCCGCTCCGGACCGTCACCGCTCATCACCACTGCCCTGGATGTCGCCCTCCATCACTGTCGCCGTGTCCCCGGGGTGTCCCCGATGCTCCGGCAAGGCCTCTACTTCCCCGGCATCCTCGTTCTCCGTTCTCCGACGTGATGCCGTCGATGAAGAGCGCCGACGATGCAGGGGATCCCGAAGAGGACGCGCCGGAGCGCCGAGGACAGGTAAGTGATCGTCAGCGGACCAACACAGGGCACCGTAAACGGCTATCTGGTGGCAGCTGAAGTAGTCTGCGCTGCCGGATAGCAGTTTATGCGATGGCCCCGACATACAAAAGCATCGTATGTCGATGCTGCCTTCAACATGCGACGGCCTCTGAGTGGCCATCGCATGTTGAAATGATCATATGTCAGGGCCATCGTAGGTTGAGGGGTCACTGTATGACTCTAAAAACTGTGTAGAGAAGCCTCTCAAGTATTAAATCAAGGAGCCAAATACATCGCAAAAGGCTATTTACAATTAATTGTATACAATATTAAAACAACTAACTGCTATGGTATGAGGCTTACTGATACACCCTTTATATTGCATTGAGTTTCTTCATTTAATCCTTGTGATCGCTGTTACGCTGTCACCTAAATGACGCCTTTACAATGAAGTAGATAAACAAAAAAAAAACACTTGAAAGATTTCTAGGAATTTCCCAGCATGGGTCCCTCTTCTGTATCGTGACCTAGCTCTTCTGCCAATAAGATGGCTTATAATTTGCATGCTCCATCAAATACTGGTATTTCCTAATGAAGCCATTTATCAGCTCACTGACTCATGTTCTCATTAGAAAAGAAATGTTATTTTTTAAATCAACAGGTGCCAGAAAGTTGAAAAGATTTGTAAATTACTTCTATTAAAACATCTTAATCCTTCCAGTACTTATTAGCTGCTGGATACTACAGAGGAAATTCTTTTCTTTTTGGAACACAGTGCTCTCTGCTGACATCATGAGCACAGTGCTCTCTGCTGACATCTCTGTCCATTTTAGGAACTGTCCATAGTAGGAGAAAATCCCCATAGCAAACATATGCTGCTCTGGAAAGTTCCTAAAATGGACAGAGATGTCAGCAGAGAGCACTGTGCGTGGGATGTCAGCAGAGAGCTCTGTGTTCCAAAAAGAAAATAATTTCCTCCGTAGTATTCAGCAGCTAATAAGTACTCAAAGGATTAAGATTTTTTAATAGAAGTAATTTACAAAACTGTTTAACTTTATGGCACCAGTTGATTTAAAAAAAATTATTTCCCCCGGAGTACCCCTTTTAAATGTGTATACCACATAATATGTATATCCATATATACATATAGTCATCTATGGCTTTCTTGAACTTAATTATTTTATAAATATTTGTTGCTCTGGATATACACATTTACTAAAGAAAAGTATAATATATTATCTCTGGGGTTAGAGAACCAAGAGGCTATGTAAAGATGGCAGAATTTCCGCGCAAAATTCCGCACGGAGATTCCACAGCAGCATAGTCCCACTGAATGCAATGGGATTCTGTTGCGCTGCGCACACCGTGGAATTTCTGTGCCCCGATGTTTCTGCCATGGGTATTCAGATTCCGCTGTTGGCAGAAAGAATGAACATGTCCATTCTTTCTGCAGACCCCACACGGAATGCATTGCTGTCTATGAGACGGCACATTTCCAGAGTTTCCATGTAGACATTCTGCCATGTGAACCCAGCCAGACACCTGGTGATGAGCTCTCCATGCGGACATAAGTTGATAACAAGGCTTTGAAGACAACTTCTTGCTAAAGTTATTGAACAGGCCAAAAGAATGACTATTGGCTGCTATACACAATTCCTGCAGAGTCATACAAAAATGTAAGAAAGTAACTTGAAATGTTTTTTTCTTCTGTGGCTAGAGAGGTAGAACAGGAACATTGGAAAAGTTGCTTAAAAGGGGTACTCCGCTGCTCAGTGTTTGGAACAAACTGTTCCGAACGCTGGAGCCGGGAGCTTGTGACATCATAGCCCCGCCCCCTCATGACATCACGTCCCACCCCCTCAATGCAAGTCTATGGGATGGGGCATGATGGCTGTCACGCCCTCTCCCATAGACTTGCATTGAGGGGGCATGTGTGGCATCATGAGGGGGCGGGGCTATGACGTCACAAGCTCCCGACACCGACTTCAGCGTTTGGAACAGTTTGTTCCAAACGCTGAGCAGCGGAGTACCCCTTTAATATCTTACACAAAAATGACCATCACTTAGGAAACTCTCTGTCTGAGCTGCCTGTCTGGCTTTAGCTTTTGTCTTTTTTGAGCATTTCTAAGACCTTTATATTGCTAGCTCAAATCGGCATTCTTAATCTAAATAAAATGAACGGCACCAAATATAAAGTACAATAAACTTAAAAATAACATAAAATACTACAGTCATGTTTCATTACCTCCTTCACTGCATGTCCTGGAGTCCAAGCTGTCCATAGAACCAGTACTGAAGCTGACATTGATGTTCACATTTGAGTTACTGACGTTTGTTGCCTTAAATGATTCTCCAAGACTCTCCACAGATCCAAGACTTATATTCTCCAGTTCACAGCTACTCTTGTTCATTTTAAATTGCCTTGAGACAACAATAAAATAAAATAAAAATGTCATGAGTAACCTTTTTATATGTTTTTCCCCCCCTAGTACTTCATTTTTCCTTTTGGAAAACTACAAGAATGCTTTAAAGGAAATATGCATCCCTAAAAACGTATCCCCTATCTTCAGGATAGGGGATAAGTGTCTGATCGTAGGGGGTCTGACCGCTGGGACCCCCCGCGATCTCCTGCACGGGGCACTGGTTCTGCCAGGCCTCCTCCATTTAGTGCTATGGGAGAGGCAGGTAGGCAGCGTTCGTGCCTCCCCGCCTCTCCTAGAGAGCTCTATGGGGAGGGAGCGTACCGTCAAACTCAGTGAGGTCGACGCTACGTGCATTAGACGCTTGCACACAGCGGCAATGCCGATTTGGGAGGTTTCGGGGGTCCCAGCGGTCAGACCTCTCCCCCGATATCAAACACTTATCCCATATCCTGTGGATAGGGGATAAGTTGTTTTGGCTGCAGTTGTCCTTTAAATGCTGTAGAAATTAGCAAAGTTAGAGACACATAAAGCATACATTACAAACATTGCTAGGTCAAATGGTGATACTCTTTGTGGGAGGAATTTTTCCCCCATTTTAAATACTGTGATCGTAGGAAAAAGGCAAATTCCTAAAGCTACCTGAACAGGATGCACAAATTGACACGTCCTGTTCTCTATCTTAAGCAGATGAATTAGGGAGAGGTAAAACTGGTTTTTCCTTCCACAAAAATGCACTTTGGAAATGAAGCAGAAAGATCTATATTGTACCTCCCTAAATACAAGCAAACATTGGAACTGCTGATATTACACAATAGTGTAGACTGCACCTATGTTACAATAAGCAGACATTCTGAAAAAGACACCCAGTCCTGGTCACTAGGATTGCAATACATGGGAAGCAATTTAAAGGGTAATTCCAGTGTTTCCTAAAAAACAACAATATGCTGCTAAAGAGGGGGGAAATAGAAAAAAAAACTACCTAAAAACCTAACCAAACTTCTCTCTCCCACAGCTTCTTTTTGCTTCTGTCTGGTTACCCGATTTTTTTGTCTTCTTCCTTGCACTTGGAGCAGAACCTGCCTACTTAGCCAATCACTGGCTGAGATGGGAACACTGCTGTGGTCAGTGATTGGCAGAGCTGGAAGGTCCTGCGTCTTGGAAGCAGGAAAAAAAAAAAGACAGAAGATCAGGGAAGCGGAGCTGCTGGAGAGCAGGGCTAAGTAAGTATGTCTTTATTTATGTTTTCCTCCCACCCACCAACATATGTTTTCTAGTAAAATTCATCTAAAAAATGTTCTCAAGAAACAGTGCTATACTTGTCCATGGGCTCAGTCTCATTTACCTGAATTGGCAGAGATACAATACAAGATACAGCCAATGAACACGTATGCCATGGTTTAATGAAGAATTGAACAAAAAGAAGAAAAAAAATCTTGGAAACCCATTTAAAGGCAATGCAACTTTAGAAAATGACCTATTGTTTATAGGGGTTTTATTATGAAGAGAAATAGATCTCAACATATGTATTACGTGAAATTAAACATATTTAAAAATACAAGTGATTAAAAAAAACTATTAATTTCTTGTATTTTTTTTTAAGGCAGCCCAACCAATATAGGCTGGATGCCCTCGTATTTTTTTCTCTTCTGGTCACGCATCCTCTCACACAGTGAATATACAGCCAAGAGACTGCAGTATATACTGCTGCTACACTGCATAATGTTCACTTACATACTGATGTGTCTGTGATGGAGCTTCTTTATTACACATGTAACACTAAATTCACTAGGCAGGAGGGAGGGGGGGGGATTAGGATTCCCTATAAAAACACTGTATGTTGTGTGCCTTGTGTGATACCATTCTCCTGATGGATAACTAACTATACAGCCCAGGAAGAGCATCAGCACTAATGACTGCTGGGATTTGAAGTTCAAAGCAAATCATGTGACAGTAAGAAGCTCCGCCCACCACACAAATTTTCATATGAAAAGGGGAGAGGATAAAAAGAAGGCAGGGACAAGAAAATAAGGTCACATCTACATTATTTTTCAGAGGCAGACATTTCATTCAATTCAACCTAACGAAATATTAAGTTTGCTGTGGAAAGTGGATCATGGTAGAACCCCTTTAAATCGAGGAGGAGATTTATTGAGCTGACCTATAACGACATTCTGTTTGTTTCCTATAGCAACCTATAACAGCTCAGCTTTTATTTTTCTTATTGCTCTGGTAAAATGAAAGCTGAGCTGTCATTGGTTGCTATGACCAACAAAGAGAATGCCATATAAATCTTTTACAACCTGGTCTTAGAACATGAAATTAGTATGTGGTGGTATGTTTTATATTACCCTCATGCATGGTGACTGCAACCAAATATACATTAAAGAACAGGGGAAATAGTCTTTACAAACCGATACAATACATACATATGTATGCTGTGTCAGCAAGTATTCCTGTCCATTTTATTACAGATTCATTTAATGCAATCCCATTTTGCACCCAATGCCAAAACCCATGGCAGTGTATACTAAAAACCCCAACTCGACACCTCTCATATCCTTCCGATCCTCACTAAACTGAAGCAGTGCTTGGCTAATGCTCCACATATTTCTGGGTGATTAGACTTGGAACAGGTACAAAATAAAAAGATAAAAGCTGGGATCTCTGGAGAAGTATGTGGAAAGACAACTTGGTCCTGGCATCATTAACAGGAATGTTTCTGAAAGAAGACATTGTGATGGGGAATGTTTGTTCTCCTTGGAACATTAACAATCATTAACTCTATTCTTCTAAATTTACACGTGCTGCACTGGAATGCACCAAATTTGTAGGAAACCCGGTCATTGCTTTGCTTTATTTGCACAAATGTTAACTTGTCATTTCCTTAACTATTGGATTTTTTTTTAAATGCCATATCCGAATAACAATTTCCATACTGGAAGGCTCTGGGCTCCAGAATAGAATGGGACCAGGCCACAGTCCAGGTCTTCACCATGGAAGCTGTGGGAAGAAGGGGCAGACACGGTCCACATAGAGGGTAGTAGGTCATTGTGAGACTGGATTCAAGGACACAAGGAATTCTTTGCATAACTTCCAGCCCCTTCAAGCAGCTCCGCTACTGGGAATTAGAAAACAAATGCCATGTAAGGCTTTGAAGTCTTCTCAAACAAAAACACAGCCTGAACCGTATAACTGGAACAGGTTCTGCCTTACTCTGTCGATGCCAGGAAGAGTTTGTATAAAGACACATACCATTTCCATAGCAGCCCATTATGTCTAAATATGAGTCACATGACTGATTTGATCCTTACACAAAGCATACAGGTTTTATCAGCTCTTGAATATTCTTCTACAAAGTGCATCATCCATACAGCAGACACAGTCTACCAGACAATTAAAGGACCCTGCAAGGGGATGGTTAAGGAAAGCCCCTTCAAATAAAGGTTGTGTTTTAAATCTTGACTTCAAGCTGAGATATGTGTGAATTTTATTACCCACAGTGCCCCAGCTACACAGAGCTATACGATGCTTCCGGGCAGCTTCACTGATAATGTAGCCGAGAAGAACAACTCTTTTCTTGACACTCCATTATAAAAGTACGATTGGTTATTCAACTTCCGCCATTACTTCTCTGAAAGAACGTTGGATTGCAAAGTCACTACTTTCGATACGAGGCGTGACTTGTATATATACGTATTACAATACATATACAGGATAACGCTTTTGACACTCTCTGCTAGGTGTAGGATAAGGAGAGGATCCATCATTTTGTTACTTTTCTAATATAGCATATGAGAAGAATTGTCCTGGGGATGTATGTTATTTAAAGGGCAACTCAAACCAAAAGTAAAATGTTTCCATGTGTTCCATTAAAGAATTCCATGTGTCACTCTCACCTGTTCCTTTTCTTGCTGCTTTTCTCTCTATATGTGATGTTTTTGCAGATGATTGAGGGCAAATAGTGGCTTCTGGGTACATTCACACGCGCGGATTTACAGCGTATTTTACGCTGCAAATCTGCTGGTGAAGGCCCGCTCTATGCTGTCTTTACATGTGCCTGCTCGTAGTGGCAATACGCCGCTACCAGCAGGCACACTGCGATGTGCGAGTCGTAGTATACTCGCACATCGCGGGAGTTCTCTGCCTAGCTCAGAGCAGGGAGAGCGGCCGCGATGTGCGAGTAGGACGCGCACATCGCTGCACTGTGTCTGTTGGTAGCGGCGTATTGCCTCTACCAGCAGGCACATGTAAAGCCAGCATAGAGCGGGTCCTTCACCATCAGATCCGCCGCTAAATACGCTGCAAAAATCCATGCGTGTGAACGTACCCTCTGTCTTCTAGATAACTGTACTATGATGATGCCATGATGAAACACTAGACTGATCATAGGGGCCCCTTAAATCTCACCAGCTCTGGCTGGGGCAAAAACATTTTGAAGGTTCATTTGAGTCTGCACATGTACTGCTTTACTGAAATCTTGTATGCCAATATTGGATGTTTCAGTAGTGCAACTGGTTTGCTTGCACCAGTGCTCCAGAAGAACACTGAAATTAGAAGTCTGTCTATAAAATGGGCATATACAAGCTGGTTCCTATGGAAGGAAGTCCATTTGGCAGTTTAGAAAGGGGATGCCCAACAACCCTTCTATTAAGACAGAATTAAATCCAGAACCCCTCCAATGAAATAAAGCCCTGAAAGTTCTCAAACAGGTGAATGATACTTGACAAGACAAACATATTCAGAAAATAGCACAGATATAAAATCCAGCAATATAAATCTTAGAACCTCAGCTTTCAACTATGGCTGGAAATGCATTAAAAATGCATGTAAATTCTTTCTAAGGGTACGTTCACACGTAGTAGATTTGATGCACAGATTTGATGCACAGGATTTTTTGCAGCAGATTTCAATGTAAACCAAATGATTGAGCACAACTTCTAATCTGTAGTTACAAATCCTGTGCATCAAATCTGCGCAGGATCCTGTACGTGTGAACGTAACCTAAAGCTTTATATTCACACAGTATTTTGACCACATTTTAAGCCAAAATCAGAAATAGAATGGACAGGAAAAAAAAATAAAAAAAACTTTAATGAAATACCACGTAGCCTAAAAGTGACCAACCTAACAGTATATATTCTCTGTCTAGTAGTGCCAGGAAATTATCATTTATGTTATACATGATATTCTGGGATACAGCTGTCAGAGATTCTCCTTATAAGTTTACTCCTGGTCATATGTGATTTTTAACAGACCAAGGTGGTATTTTAAGGACTTGTCACCATCTTGACTGCAAGGGATGTGAGAAACAGAGATAATATTCACAGTCACATGTTGATCTAACCCAACAGACAACCTTTTGTGTGTCCAGTCAATGATCCCATTCATCTTCTGACACAGGTCAGTGACAGGAGCTATCAAGTCACACACTTGTATATGGTGAGTAGTTAGAAAGTCATCTTGCTACACAATGCCTGTAAGGAATGTTGTAATGACTGCTGGGAGGAGGGTGATGAGAATCACTATCAGACAAAAGGCACACACATCATTGAGGTGAAGTGACCTTTTCCTATTACACAGCATTATATACTTAACCGGCATAATGATCTTCGTGTTGAAAGGAAAAGTGGAGTAGAATTATGAATAAACGAATTATATAACTGCCATTACATTCTCTCTCTGCATCCGCATACGTAACATGTAAATCCCAAGCTAGAGAGGATGTAAGGCCAAAGGCCTACTTCACTGGTTCATAGATTAAGAGGAAAGAAAGACTGACAGGAATTTGTGCTTGAATGAAGAATAATAATTGGAAAAAATGTTATGATATCCTTGGAAAGAACTGTGTAAAAGTGAAAAAAATCCCTACAGGCCCCATTGTTATCATCCACCAATAGTAATGGGTTATTTATAGCAGATTGGCCAGAAAGAAGCCTCTTCTTAGTAAATGACAAATGAAAGCCTACAAGAAGGTTGCAAAAAAATAAATAAAAAACAATTAAAGGATCGTGAGATGGATTCTCTGGTGTGATGAAACCAAGCTTGAACTTTTTGGCTTCAATTTTAAGGCCGGATTCACACTACAGAATCTGCGGCCATAAAATTTCTGCCTAGAGATTGTAAGTGTGGACAGCGACTATTTAATCAGTCAGCGATAGGACCGAACGGACATTGTCGTCCTGATAGATGGCAATGTCTGTGATGCGGATTCTGCCACAATATCGAGCAGGTTCAATGTTTGATCAGAATTTTCTGTCAGAGATCAGGGTGACAGGAGTATATGAAAAAACATGTAATCACCTGCTGTTGGTACCATTTCCCCTGCTCAGAGCTTCCTCCATTTTGTCAAATAGCCGATCACTGGCCGCAGCGGGGGCCACCTTCAGGTATGGAATGGCTGATGGAGAACAGGAAGCTCTGAGCTGCTGGAACTGCACTGTTGGGGATCGACATCAGTTGAGTACATGTTTTATTATTTACTCTTGCCATGCTGAGCAGTTTCAAATGTTAGAGATTTTTTTCAGGTAATCCCTTTGACATACACAACTAGAGCTTTCCCAGTGTATGCACTGTTAGCAAAGCCTATTGGGGGGGGGGGGGGGGGGGGATTTATCAATACCTGTGCAGAGGTAAAGTTGCCCAGTTGCCCATAGCAGATTGCTTCTTTCATTTTGTAGAGGCCTTGTTAAATATGAAAAAAGAAATCTGATTGGTTGCTATGGGCAACTGGGCAATTCTTCCTCTGCACAGGTTTTAACAAATCTCCCCCTATATGTATTCCACTGTGCAGTTCTCTGACTATTGTTAGTGCCGCAGTATTCGTTGGACTAGTATGTTCTTGTAATTAGAAAAAACCCAAGCATTTTATAACCCCAGGCTAAAGCCAATGCAAAATAGTACAGAACACATTCTTTTGCGCTGATCTATCATCTGCCTTGTGATTACCCACTATATACTAGGAAAGACCAGAAAAGGAAAAAACAACTTTTTCTATCAACTATACAAAACAAAAAGTGCAATTTTCTTCTTCACAATTCAGAAAACAATGCAGGGATCTGTAAATATTCTTCAGAACTTCTCATCTATTGCTCTGGTGCAAGATCTAATCTTATAGTGAACTGAGATTTGTCCAGTGGCTGACACTGAGGTGTAGACACTTAGGGGCAAATTTACGAAAACTGTGTAAAAGACACCCTGGCTTTGTTGCCCACATTAACCAATCACAGCACAGATTTCATTTTTTATAAGCAGAATATGAAATTAAAGCTGTGCTGTGATTGGTTGCTATGAACACTAAGTTTTTTTTAATTATTATTATTATTATTATTATTATTATTATTATTAATAATAATAATAATAATAAATCCCTTTATATTTATAGCACCCATATAGTCCGCAGCACTGTGCATAGCTTGTCATCTCTTTTTCTTTATTTTACATCCATAAGGCCCATGTGCCCACCTGAGATCAGGTAACTGGGTCCTGTGACTTTAACACAAATGTACATGAAGAGTAAGTGGTCCGAACTGTGCAAATGACCCAGAATTCAAATTTTTTTAAATAAAAATTATAAAAATTTTTTTTTATTAAAATAAATAAATGAATAAATACATTGATGAATTAATTAATAAAATTAAATAAACAGGTCAACACAATGCTATGTACTATAGTGGGCTAAAGTGATGTGGCTTGGCATAGTGGCATACGATTTGTATTTCTTTTCATTTATGATCACGTTTCCACCACACGTAACTAAGGTTATTTCATCTTAATGATTGTTGTGCCCTATCTGATGAAGTCTATCCTATCCTGATTCCGATGTGAATCCTATCCAATAAATGCTAAATGGTTCAGGAGTTGTAGAAATACAAAGTATAAGTAACAAATGGCTCATACCTGGGCTGTTTTTTTGGTGGAGGAGGTGGTGGTGGTGCAGAGGAGTCTTCAACACCATTACTTGCTTTAGAGAGTTCAACAGGACAGGAGACAGACTTACTCATGCCTTTTTGACCTCTGGGTACATCCATAGTGTCTCTTTCTTCAGCAATATAGCTGGAAGCATGGGGCTGTCCACTTGGTCGTGGCTGTGAGGAAACAGGTGACGTCTCCTCCTCTTCTTCTTCATCAATCCTACACTGTCGATTCCATGCTGCCTGTGTGATTCTCTGCCTGCGGTCTCCAGTTAGACATCTGTCATTCAGCACCAAGGGTTCCTTTTTATGGGGTATTGAAGATAACATCCCAATGGTGTGCATTGGGGATGATAACTTGGAAGTAGAAAAATCCTCAAATTTGGTAGTTTTAGCTGGCACTACCAGACTGGAGCTGCTTTGGAATTTCTGTGATAATGAGGCCTGGTACTTTTTATTGCCATCAATACCTTTTCCATGGTTCCTTTCTCCCCAAAGAAAAGTAGGTGAGAGACTCAAATTCTCTACAGATGAGGGGCTACTGCATGACCATTCAACTCCAACTGCAGAATCAGGGCTGCTCAAGTAAATCGTTCTGTTGTCTTCTTCTGTGTGGGCAGCCATGACGGTTATCCTAGCTGCCACGTGTGTTGTAGACTCCTGTAATACCCTCTCAATGCCCACAGAACACTGGTTCTCTATGGTGCCATTCTCCTCCTGCTTAGAATGAACTTTCTCTGTTTGCATTACTGTTTTAGTCCCCTTGCTCGCAAAACCTTTTCTTTTAGTACTTTCAGCATAAATTGGTTCATTGTCCCTTCCGTCAACTGGCGATACAGAGGACTGAAACTCAGTCTGGGAATCTGCAATAGTTGGAGATGCAAGAGGGCTGTCCTTTATACCAACACATGAGAGGTTATGTGACTCAGAATGAAGTGAAACTTTCATTCGGCTAAAAAACATGCTCTTACTAGAAGCTTGTTCTGAGTTATGGCATGGCTTGCTATCATTTGCAGACCTTGTTTGGTTGCACAATCTTGGATCAGTTTTGTCTTTAGAATGAAGACTTCCATTTGGAGATAGCCTGTCCGCTACAGATTGGGTTCCTGAGTTATAAACACTTCTGATCTTCGATGATAATACTGCAGGTTCTGCTTGGAAGTAGTTTGGCTTCTTAATGTCTCCATCTTTATTTTGCTTTGAAAAGAGACTACATTGTTCTGCAGGTTCAGACACCTTTTCCTTAAGAAACACAGCTTTGTCAACCTGACCACCAAAATGACTCACGTAAGTCAAATTTTGCACTGCATTAATCTCAGTCTTCTTATCGTGAGTTGACAATCCATTGAAGATATATGTGGGTATTTCATTGGAAGAGGTGAAATTAGGGGTGAAAGGCTTTGTAATCTTATCCAGAATATTTCCCGAAATGTCCCCAGATTTCCAACTAACCTGAGAAAAAAGAAACACAAATACAATAGTAAACACAACTAGAAGGTCACTTAAAGTAATATGGCGATAAGCTTTTTCTGGGGTACTATAAATACATATTACAGGCAATAAGCACTTGTGTGCCCCTATATGATGCCTCAACGAGACAGTCTTTTGCCCATTAAAGCATGATACATGTAATCATAGATTCATAGAACATTAAAGGCGCACAGAGGAAAAGTACTGGCCCATATTACCAAGCCATATAACAAAAATGGTTAAAAAGAAACTTATCACCACTTATATATAGTCATACCACAAGTCAACGGGGCAGTCCTTGGTTGCTACTTCATGCTCCACCCTCCTTGATCTCTTCCTGTTTGGGTATAGTGAGACATCAATCAAGTCTGGTGGGGCAGGAGGAAGCCACAGGGGACTGTCTGGTTAAGACCCGGATGGTTAAGACATCATGATGACAGGTTTCCTTTAATATATCTGTTTGCATGTCAGGGCTTTAATGCATTATTCTTATGATGTTTATATTGAGCAACAACTTACAACATTGTTTCTTTGCATATTACAAATACCAGGTGAATCTATTACTGTTGTGATGTACTAGCTGAGTACCCGGCGCTGCCCGGGTTTTCCTTCCTAAACCTTGTTGGGGAGGAAAATCAACAAACGGAGGAAGCTTTTGACTTCCTAAACCATCCTCATATATTGTTGTCATATCCCAACCCCATATTCCATCCCTTCCTCATATCTTGACCTCTTATCCCAACCTCATATCCCGTCCTCATATCACAACCTCCTATGCTGTACTCATATCCAGTCATTATGTCCCATCCTCATATCCCATCCTCATATCTCATCATATCCCGTCCTCCTGTCCCGTCCTCCTATCCTGTCCTCAGGTGGGACTGATTTGTGATGAAGATATTGTAAGCTGAAAATAGAAGGGGGTGTGGCTTTGAGGGACTGGACGTGATTTGCAAGCCAGACCAATGCACAAAAAGGGTAGAGAATAAAAGGGGTACTGCTTAAACAGTGGGCGTGTCTTGCAAGCCGGACGGCACATTCACCAGTAGATGCAGAGCGGTGCTTGTGGAGTAAGGTACCTGAAGTCCCATATACCATCTTTTATATAAGGGTGTAGGTAAGGGTTAATTTAACTGTCATATATTTTTATTCAACATATAAGTAATATGTGTACCAGGTAATATTGAAATATCTCCAGCCGTACAGAAATTATGCCGGAACATTCCTTTCCAGTAGATTCGCATGGGACTTTAAACAAAAACCTCGACCCTCACAAATGGAGGTAGTTAAGGGTTAAATTAACTATCCTATATTTTAAGTGGACATATAAGTAACATGTGACCAAGTATTATCGAAATATCTCCAGCTGTTTGGAAGTTAAGCAGTAACATATATTTCCCATAGACTTGTAAGGGACTTTAAGCAAAAACCCTGACCCTGGCAAATGGGGGTGAGTAAGGGTTAAATTACCTATTCTATGTTTGTTGTTTACATAAAAGTAACATGTGTGCCAAGTTTCTTGTTAATATCTTTAGCCGTTTGGACGTGATGCTGGAACATACACACACACACACACACACACACGTTGAGTTTTATAAATATAGATTAGTGACATTACTAGTTGAATGTGTGCAGGCACAATGGTCCATAAATGCATGCATAGTTTGTTTTTACATCCTGGCGTCTTGAGTAAGTGTGAGACAGAGGGGAGGGAGGGGGTACTGACTGATCTAGCAACCTACCTATCTACATAGCTCTTACATAGCTACTCATCTACATATCTAGCTTGCCACCTACTCCTACTGACATATTTACCTACTTGCGGTGGGGGAATCGATCTACCTATCTAAGGATGTATTTACCTATTGGGGGACTACCT
Organism: Hyla sarda; assembly: GCF_029499605.1. Lineage (NCBI taxonomy): Eukaryota > Metazoa > Chordata > Amphibia > Anura > Hylidae > Hyla > Hyla sarda. The sequence goes on from NC_079189.1 coordinate 226,190,346, forward strand.
ACCTGAGAACATACCTGCCTATGGGGGGATACCTAAATAGGGAACTAACTTTTGTGGGACATACCTACCTATGGGGAACTACCTGCCTACTGTGGTGGATATACTTACTAAATGGAAGACCTAGTAACCTTACACTAACTGTGCGTGACACCAAGGGGGGCATATGTAGGGTTTTGGGGCATTGATACAGCACCTCAACATGGGCGCAGCGGCTACTAAGTATGCCTCAGTGCGTGTGTGCACAAAAGTAAACGTGTGGCCTGTTCTTGCTCAAATGTTATTAACAGAGGAAACATCTGCTTATTTATTAATGGTCTCGGCTTTATGTAGAACTTACCTGAGTGAGGGTCTCAGTGTGGTTCAGTTCTGCCCACTCCTCAGCAGTCTCTGATGTAATCATAGTCGGCTTCACTGCTATGGTGGGCTTTGAGTACAAAGCAGCAATTACAATGTCATCATCTTGGTTTGTGTTCTCCTGCTTGATCCTAATCCCATTAAGACTTGGCAGGACTGGCAAGTTTCCGACTTTTCCATCGGAGGGTGCTTGATGTTTTCGGTGATCACTCTTTGGGTGAAAGCAATTTTTACAGAATCCAGGTTTCCAAATATGTTCAACAAAATCGTTGCAGGCAGGCATCCTCAAGCCTTTGGTCACTGCGATGGCTTTTTGCATGTTAGGTTTGGGATATCCACTCTCATCTTGTGCACACAAAGTGCAGGACAAATATGGAGGCTTCTTTATGCAACTGGAAAAGAAAGCATTACATTGATATGTGTCACTTAAGCAAAGGGATAATACAGGAGAATGCATTACTAGAACTGCATTGCAGTATATGCCTACTTGCTTCTTTGGGTGATGCTCACCAGTGCAGCTTTTGATGCAATATACACAGACCACCAACCATGCTCTGCAAACAAAAGACCTTACAGTGCATTTGTCATCTCCATACGAGGTACATAGCTGTTCACCTCAGTAAAGGCATAAGGAGATGGGACAGAAGGTACTGTACTTATCGTGGCCTTAGTTTGCCAACTTATATAGTGGCTATATTGTAATCCAGCCAAACAGTTGGGGAGGCCTGTCGAGTTGCAGTGGAATACCTCTTCCCTGCCCTGACCTGCAAGATTAACCAACAGGGCTCCATACTGGAAGCAGGTCACGGGGAGGAGGAGGTAGGGAAGCGGCATGTCGCTGCGCCTTGGCCAGCCTCTCCAACTGTTTGTCTAGATTACAAAACAGCCACAATATAAGTTTACAAACTGTGGCCACAGTAAGTACCATCTGCCCCATCTCCTTTCCCTAATTTCTGAGGTGTGCAGCTCTGTACCTCAATTACACCCTTTAAATAGAATCTCCATAAAATGTATGTTTACTATAGTACTCCTTTAGACACATAAACGATGAATGTAGAAAAGTACTGTGATAGGTAATGGGTAGCTAACACCCAATGCTGGCAAGGAACAAGTGTATTTTCACACCAGGAGCGTGGCGTGTAGTCAGTATTCCCATGTTACAATGCTATGGCATATCACAAGGACATGTCATAACATTATCATCCATGTTGATCCAACCTCTGGTCCCTTGATGATCCCTCAAAGAGCCCTTTGGCTTATTCTAGGTTAACAATAACACAGCCATAAGCTAGCATAATGCCATCACTGTCAAAAAAAAAAAAACATTTTTGGGCAACCATTTTTTTTTCCATTTTATATTTCTTATGCTGCCTTGTTGAGGTGAAGAGGGACAGCAGAGAAACATTGGGCTTCATGTCACATAAAAACTTATAAAGACTAAAAAGTGTCAAGTTTTTTTTTTTCCAAGTTGGAAAAAATGTAATAAAATAATCTGGTTGATTGCTATGGGCAACTACTCCACAGTTTACCCACATTGGTTTTCATATATGAGCATTATAGTTTTGTTGCTGGACTATTCCTAAAAACTACCCACCGACATTAAAGGGGTACTCCCGTGTAATTTTTTTAATTTTTAAATCAACTGTTGCCAGAAAGTTAAACAGATTCGTAAATCACCTCTATTAAAAAATCTTAATCCTTCCAGTACTTTTTAGGGGTTGTATACTAAAGAGAAATCCAAAAAAGAAATGCATTTCCTCTGATGTCATGACCACAGTGCTCTCTGCTGACCTCTGCTGTCCATTTTAGGAACTGTCCAGAGCAGGAGAAAATCCCCATAGCAAACATATTCTGCTCTGGACAGTTCCTAAAATGGACAGGAGAGGTCAGCAGAGAGCACTGTGGTCATGACATCAGAGGAAATGCATTTCTTTTTTGGATTTCTCTTTAGTATACAGCCGCTAAAAAGTACTGGAAGGATTAAGATTTTTTAATAGAAGTGATTTGCAAATCTGTTTAATTTTCTGGCACCAGTTGATTAAAAAAAAAAAAATAAAAAGTTTTCCACGGGAGTACCCCTTTAAAGTAATATCTAGCAGAAATGCTGAGAAAGTTTGTCTTTTTCTTGACAACTCCTTTACTTTATGGAAGTGAATCACCAAGCATTGACTCCACTTAGGTCACAGCCAGTAACTATGTACTAAATTAAATTCACTGGAATGAATCACTAATATAATCTACGTGGCTTTTGACAGATCTGTTACTCAGTATTTGGCAAGTCTCAATATCAGGAATCCTCCCTGTGATCACATCTGCAACTGTCACGAAACAGGGCCTCCGATACTGCAATGACCATACCATCTGAAGAATCCCTGCCCATGTGCACTGAAAGTTCTGAAAGAAAACCCTTATTCATCCTTGTCTTGCAATATGCATTTCCTCTCTCAGCTCAATGACAAAAGTGACACCAAGAACATTTACCATATCAAAAGTGTTCATTGCCATTTCACAGCTGCCCCAGACTGACTGATTTGGAAATGACATGCTTTAAACTGCACCAATTGGTGTCGCCTTGTGTCTACTGTTAGGGGATATTCATTTGCGGCAGATTTGTTGCAGGAACTTGTGTCCGTCACATCCATCTGAACGTGCCTTGCTGAAGTCCACATACTAGCTGCTGAAACATTCCTATACAAAGAAATGGAATGGATTTTCAGTTGCAGAAATTGCTGCACTAAATCTGCTGCATGTGAATTCACCCTTATAAGTACTATGTGAATTCAGGTAGAGAAAACAGACATGGTCGCACATCTACATATTGTAATTTGATCTAATTGCTTCTCAGCGTAAATTCAAAAACTAACAGGTTGTTAGTATACATTTTGATCAAAAGGTACAAGTGCACTCGCCACGTCAAGGCCACCTCGTTAGAGTGGCGACCAACACTGTCGCAACACCAGTGCCCACAGGGGGAACGACGCACTGGCAAAGCGGCCCCAATGCCACTTAAACCAGTCCATGCGTCGCACCTCCCCACAGACACGGTGCCACGACAGCAACAGACGCCGCACAGCACAATACCAGTGTGAACAGGGTGTAAAAGCTCCCTTACCAAGTGCTCCCAGTCAGACTGGGAGGCTGCTAGGAAAGAAAAGGCCCTTGTATAGCTACCTGCTACTTATATAAGGTTGGGCTGAGGGGGTGGGGCAGAGTGCAGACACAAGTTAAAACCAAAAAAAAAGGGCACTGGTGTTGCGGCAGTGGTGGTCGCCTGCAAGTGCTACGCCATTTTATGCTAGGGACATTAGGGACCCACTCTAATTAGGTGGTTTTGACGTGGCGAGTGGGCTTGTACCTTTTGATCAAAATGTATACTAACAACCTGTTAGTTTTTGAATTTATGCTGAGAAGCAATTAGATCAAAATACAATGTGTAGATGTGCGACCATGTCGGTTTCTTCTACTTGAATTCACCCTAATCAGTACTTACAAATCCAAAACAAAAACAATTCTGTAACGCATATCTAGAAATTCATACCGTACACCATATCTTCCTTGTTATCTCCTGTCAAGAACTTGTGACAGACTTCAAGTCTACAGGTACCATGAGACAACCCCTAGCCTACTGGGGGAATATAGCAGTAAGGCAATTTATAGTCTTTTTACTTTGTACTGCCCTTCCCTTCCCCCAAAGAAGGCACCGTCTGTCTGATGCCTTAAGATTTATAACCATGCAGCTCAGTAGACTCTACAGATAGGAATTGGTGCAATCATCTATTATACGTTTGTACTCTTTTCCACTATTTGGCTTATCGAGTACTAATACATAAGTGTGAACGAGGCATTAAAGTTACTAGGTGCAAAAGTAGGAAAGCAAATGTACGGTGGTTAAAGAACAAAGAAGATCATTGAACTGGCTCTTATGAGTAGGGACTCCATTTTCATGTGGACTAGTTTTAAAGGGGTATTCCAGAAAAAAAAAATGATATATCAACTGGCTCCAGAAAGTTAAACAGATTTGTAAATTAGTTCTATTAAAAAAAATCTTACTCCTTCCAATAATTATCATCTGCGGAAGTTGAGTTGTTCTTTTCTGTCTGGCAACAGTGCTCTCTGCTGACATCTCTGCTTGTCTCGGGAACTGCACAGAGTAGAAGAGGTTTGCTATGGGGATTTGCTTCTACTCTGGACAGTTCCCGAGACACCTGTCATCAGAGAGCACTTAGACAGACAAAAGAACAACTCAACTTCAGCAGATCATAAGTACTGAAAGGATTAATATTTTTTTATAGAAATAATTTACAAATCTGTTTAACTCTCTGGAGCCAGTTGATATATAAAAAGGTATTTTCCTGGATAACCCCTTTAATACAAGGACCCAATGGAGAAGAGTAAATAAAACCTGTGCAAAGGCCCAGGGGAGAAGCATATCACAGCAGCCAATCATTTTCCAGATCCAGTTCTTCTGAAGGCCTTGAACATGATAGAAGCAACCTGATTGGTTTCCCTGAAAAATTCTTCCACTTTTTCTTGACCTCAGTTTTGATAAGTTTTCATACACTTTGTGTAGACCTTGGTCCTAATCTATGGATCCCCATTATGTAATGTAAGCAAGTTCTTGCTTTGTAAGTCCTTGATATTTTTGAAATATATTACAAAGCGGGAGAACAGTATTTTTTTTTCCAGTATCATTTATTTACAGTAAAATTGTTTCAAAATATTACTGCATTTTGAAAAATTTCCCCCAAATGTCCTGCCGGCTGAAAACATAAATATAGATAAGGAATCATAGCATGCAGACATCTAATGTCTTCTTAGGCCCATTATTGTTTTATATTCAGAATTAAAAAAACTTTTTTTTGCCAACAAAAAAGTCCTAATGGCATTTTCAACAAAGGAGATAAGTTATCATGGCTGCATCACAAACATACTGCTAGGATCACCATTCATTGGGGTCGTGTCACGTAAACTATTGCACCTTAAGACATCTGCTGACGAATTGCATGATCCATCCTTCTGTGACGGGTTAAAAACAAATAAATCAGATAACAGGAACAGATCTTAATGTCTGCAAGTGCTTAGGAACCTGACACTAGTGCTCTGGAACAGTATTCTATGCTGCTCCAACTGTGGGAATCCAACACGCCTGATCCATTCACTAATGTGGAAGGGGGCCTTAAAGGGGTACTCCGGTGGAAAATTAATTTTTTCAGATCAACTGGTGCCAGAAAGTTAAACAGATTTGTAAATTACTTCTATTTAAAAATCTTAATCTTTCCAGTACTTATCAGCTGTTGTATGCTCCACAGGAAGTTCTTTTCTTTTTGAATTTCTTTTCTGTCTGACCACAGTGCTCTCTGCTGACACCCCTGTCCATGTCAGGAACTGTCCAGAGCAGGAGAGGTTTGCTATGGGGATTTTCTCCTTACATGGACAGTTCCTGACATGGACAGAGGTGTCAGAGAGCACTGTGGTCAGGCTGGAAAAAACTACAGAAAGAAATACAACTTCCTGTGTAGCATGCAGCAGCTAAGTACTGGAAGGATTAAGATTTTTGAAATAGAAGTAATTTACAAATCTGTTTAACTTTCTGATCTGAAAAAAAAATTGTTTTCCACTGGAGTACCCCTTTAAAGGGGTATTCCGCCCCAATACATCTTATTCCCTATCCAAAAGGATAGGAGATCCTGTGGGACCCACCACAATCTCCTGGCTGGCACCCCGGTGTTCTGAACATTTATCTTCAGAACGCTGGCTTCAGTAGACTATGATTGTGAAGTCACGCCATGCCCCCTCAAATTCATGTCTATGGGAGGGGGCGTGAAGAGCGATCACATCAGTCATGCCCCCTCCCATAGACATGAATGGAGGAGGCGTGACATGACGTCACAGCCATGGCTGCCCGAAGCCAGCATTCTGAACATAAATGTGCCGGCCTGGAGATCTCAGGGAGACCCAGTGGCCGTACCCTCCACAATCAGAAATCTTATCCCCCATCCTTTTGATAGGGAATAAGATGTCTAGGGTCGGATATGATCTTTAAAAGGGGTACTCCGCTTCTCAGCGTTTGGAACAAAATGTTCCGAACGCTTAGAGCTGGCGCTGGGAGCTTGTGACATCATAACCCCACCCCTCACAATGTCATGCTTCACCGCCCTCAATGCAAGTCTATGGGAGGGGGCGTGACAGCAGACACGCCCCCCCCTAATGATTTGCATTGAGGGGGTGGGGCATTGACGTCACGAGCTTCCAGCGCCGGCTCTAAGCGTTCCGAACATTTTGTTCCAAACGCTGAGAAGTGGAGCACCCCTTTAAAGATCATCTCTCTCTTGCTTAAAGGGGTACGCCGACCGCAGAAATCTTATTCCCTATCAAAAGAGCAGCGGAGTACCCCTTTAAGGGTCTATTCATACATACAGTATCCTACGCATATTTGATGTGCAGGATTTGAAGCTGCGTTCAGTCATTTTGTTTACATGGAAATCTTCAGCAGAAAATCCTGTGCATCTAATCTGTGTAGGATACTATACGTGTAACTACACCCTAAAAGGGAATTTAATTTTTTCTTGACGGAGCTGGTTGAGGGCTTGTTTTTTGCAGAATTATTTTTATTAAACTTATTACTAGTTATTAAGCTTTATTTTTTTTTTACTTCTTAACTAGTCCCACCAGAGGACTTTTACTAGCAAACTTCTGAACACTACCATAGTCAGGGCTGCCATCAGAAATTTTGGGGCCCTTTACACACTTTGAAGTCAGCCCCCCCCTCCACCTCCCTGTGGCACACAGTGAGTATCGGGTATAAAACAATACCTCCACTCCGACACAGCATATCACTTCTGCAGTGACTTTATAATACAATCATACTGTAAGGAAATAAATACCACTATACACAGACCAGTATCACCACACCACTATACAAGGGACAAATAATTACGCCTCACCGTGACCACTACCTTTACCATTGACTAATACTGCTTTATTGTTATTGAATAAAACCCACTATACAAAGACCAATATCCCCTTATAGAGGGACCACATAAAGTAGATACCAGCTGTACACAGGTGCTATAGACTGTATAAGTGATTCCATATAAGTGATTACAGTTACATACTCACGGGGGCGTCATCTCTGATCAGAGTCGTTCTCTTTTCTCTTTCTTCACCATCTGTCTTGGATAATCATGAAGACGTCTACCGACCACAACTTGTCTCCACCGAATCTGCCAGACGAATCGGCCGTAGGATACTACAGCACAATTCTCACTTCACAATACAAACCCCTTATATGTATTACACTGCTCCATACAGTGTTAGGCCTCAACATTGCCCCCAAAATGTATTATGCCAGAAACATTGCTCCCATAGTAGATTAGGTCTCTCATTGTGTCCCCATAGAATATTTTGCCCCCTCACATAGTGCCCACCATAGTATATTATGCCCGTCACATTGCCCCATAGTATATTATGCCCCAAACATTGCCCCCATAGAATATGCCCCTTAAATTGCCCCAATAGTATATTATTTCCCCCATTGTATATTATGCCCCTGACTTTGTCCCCATAGTATGTTATGCCTCTCCCCATTGTAAATTATTTCCCTCATATTGGCCCCCATTGTCCATTATTCCCCTCATTTTGGCCCCCATTATCCATTATTCCCCTCATATTGGCCCCCATTGTCAGTTATTCCCCTCATATTGGCCCCCATTGTCCATTATTCCCCTCATATTGGCCCCCATTGTCCATTATTCCTCTCATATTGGCCCCCATTGTCCATTATTCCTCTCATATTGGCCCCATTGTCATTATTCCCCTCATATTCCCCACCCATCCCATTGTACATTACTCCTCATACCATGGGGGAAAAAAAAAAAAAAAAAAACACTCACCTCTCCTTCATTCCCCAGCAGCTCCCCTCGCTCCTCTTGTCGTTTCCTTTTCTTTCTCTCCCGGCGCGGACAGCCTCATGCAGAGCTGCTGCCATGCAGGAAGTTCGGGTTGGAGTGACGGATAGAGCTGCTGGCTCCTTCCTGTCACATCGTCCATGGCAGCTGAGCGCACGCTCAACGCTGTGTGCATCTTAAAGGAGCACACAGTGTTGAAAGTTGCGGTCGCTGGGGGATTCGGGACAGGTGTCCTGCTTCCCTAAGCGGCACTCCCCCTTCACCTGCGGGCTCAGTCGCAGAGGGTATGATGGGGCCTGCAGGTAAAGGATCCAGTTATGCCACTGCAGGCACCGTGCTGGTCCCATCATGGCAATTACTGGCAAATGGCAGCCTTAGGGTCCTGGGACCCATGGGGTATCACCTGTACCCCCCTGATGGTGGCTCTGACTATAGTACAGTGTATTAGGTCTGTCAGCACTATACTGACTGACAACCCATATAGCATGGCTGTATACAGGCTTATTCATGGCAAGCCTGGGGGCCTTCAGAAAGACCCCAGCTGTCATGAAGACTAGTGTACACCCAGCAATCTTGTTGGAGACCCCTTTCATTTCTACTACATTCTGGGGGTCATGCCCCAAATTCACCACAGTGGCACACACACTATGATAGATTTTGTACATCTTGACATATAAGGCTTCTTTCACACTGCTGTTGTGACATGGCAGTGTGACGCCCAGTGGGGAACCAGGGGAGAATAGCGGGAGGAAAAATAAATTATGGAACATTTTTTCCTCACGTTACTCCAGTCAAAAAACAACGGCGCCCGACGGACCCCATAATAGTAAATGGAATCTGTCGGGACCCGTTGTTTCCTGTCAAAAATAAAGTCCGTTAAGGCACAAAAAAAAAAGTGCCTGACTGACGTTTGCAGACGGGGAACAACGACAGTGTGAAAGGGGCCTTAGGCTCCTTTCACACTATGAATTTTTCCGTTAAACTTCCGTCACATGTTCCGTCACTACAGCTGCAAAACCCGGCCGTTACAAAACCCCTGACGGGCGTGACTAAATTGCATTGCAGCCTATGGGGTTTTGTAACTGCCCGTTTGCACCCGCATATGCCCGTAATTCATTAAGGGCATTATATAGTGACGGGACATCGTGGCGAAAAATTACTGCATGCAGTAATTTTTCCGCCACGATGTCCCGTCACTATATAACGCCCGTAATGAATTATGGGCATATGCGGGTTCAAACGGGCAGTTACAAAACCCAATAGGCTCCAATGCAACTTAGTCACGGCCGTCAGGGGTTTTGTAACGGCCGGGTTTCGCTGATATAGTGACGGAACTTCTGGCGGAAGTTCCTAAACGCAACTATTTCACAGTGTGAAAGCAGCCTTAGACACATTTGACCTGTGGCACATGCCATTAATAATTCTTGCACATTGTAAAACTCATAAAACTTTTAGCTACACCCCCTTAACTAGACACTTAAAACAGCCTACAAAGGTGCAATAAGTAAGGCGTATACTAAACGTGCATGTCATGTATACTAGTGTTTTGCTGAAATTTGTGCCAGATATCTGGTGCATTATGTTTAGTAAATCTGTCCTATTATGTTTGCAGGAAGCTTGGGTCAGAGAATTATATTAGTTCATACTATAAAATGACAGAATACAGGATTATTCATAATTGTCATTGTGTGCACATGGCAAGCTCCTTAACATACAAAAGGCAGGACAACAGTTGTGAAAAACTCAGGAAATTAGTAAAACCCAAACAATCGGCAAAACTGGGAATTCCACTTTACATCACAAACTAAAGCCTGAAATTCATGTAACTGCACTATCCTGTTTCACCAAAACTAAGCCGTCCTGCAGTGTGCTTATTGTTTTACTTTCCTGAAAAGCTTGTTATAAAATGTGTTGGTGAAAGCAGGATGAGTGTAATAGATGTTAGGTTATGTTCACACAGCATTTTTCTTTCCCCTTTAGCATTTCTGTTCATTTGGGGGGGAAAAATAATAATACATTAATGGATGCTAAAAACGAATGCTGCTGTATGTGATTTATTTTCCCCTAAGTAACATTTAAAAAGAAAAAATAATAATAATAATAATAATAATAAAAGGTCTGTAATGTATAATTGGCATATACAATACAGTGTGGTTGACCATGTTTTGAATACAGCGCTGCGGAATCTGTAGGCGCTATATACATAAATAAATAAATACAGCAAAATTAATCAGACTGTAAAAAAAAAAAATCTAAACAAATACAAGAACAAAGTGTGAATGTAGCTAGCGCTGGGCGGTATACCGGTTCATACCAAATATTGAAATTTTTGTGATGTACGATATAAATTTCTCCCATACCGCAATAACGGTTGGGCCTTTCCTCCTCGGGAATGCTAGCGCTGTTCTGCTTTCCCCCCCAATTAATTATCTGCCCAGCGCTACGCTGTCCCCATCAGGGAACTACTCACATGTCACCCGCAAGCGATGCCCTCTTCGTCCACCTGTTTGTTGCGGGCCGCCGGCGCTGGAACTCTATACTGTACGCTCTATCCCTGTGCCCGGGCTGCAAAAGATAAACAAAATAAACTTTAACGCACCTTCCTACATACCCCCGTTGGTCTGGCTTCCTGGGGTCGGAAACGTCGGAGAGCCGTCAGCCTATCACTGGCCGCAGAGATGTTCCACCTCGGCCAGTGATCGGTTGAGCCCACTGTCATGTAAGAAGCCGGCCAGCTTCTTACATGACAGTGGGCTCAGCCTATGACCGGCCGAGGCAGAACATCGCTAAGGTCGGTGATAGGTTGACAGCTCTCCGACGTTCCTGTCCCCAGGAAGAGCGTGAGGCCGATGTAGGAAGGTGCGTTAAAGTTTATTTTGTTTATCTTTTGCAGCCCGGGCATAGGGATAGAGCGTACAGTATAGAGTTCCAACGCCGGCGGCCCACAACAAACAGGAGGACGAGGAGGGCAGCGCATGCGGGTGACATGCGAATAGTTCCCCGATGGGGACAGCGCAGCGCTAGGCTGATAATCGGGGGGGAAGCAGAACAGCGCTCGCGGGTCACATATAATTAGTTCAGGGGACAGAACAAACAGGAGGACAAGGAGGGCAGCGCATGCAGGGTGACATGTAAGTAGTTCCCTGATGGGGACAGCGCAGCCCTGGATTGTTAATTTGGGGGGGGGGGGGGAAGCAGAACAGCGCTCGCGGGTCACATGATTTGGGGGGGGAGGAATACAGCTATTTTCCCGTGGATCCGCCATAAGTTACAAAAACAGTAATAATAATAGTAGCAAAGACAAAAGGCAATGTCCAGCGTGGAAGTTCAAGCAGTTCTCAGTAGTTTATTCAGCAATTAGCCAACATGAAGAACAGGTATAGGTAATAATGATAGTAGTAATAATAGGTAGCCAGTGAAGGGACTGACAGAAGGGGGAGGCAGGAAAGAAACAAAAAGGAAAAGGTGGATTAGTTGGGCACCAAGAATGGATTGGAGGAGAGCAAGAGTGTTTTAGGAAGGCCAGAGGGGAGGATGTTGCAGTAGTCCAGGCGGAAGGTGATGAGGGTGTGTATCAGTAGTTTAGTGGAGGCAAAGTTGAGGAAGGAGCGAATTTGAAAAATATTTTTGAGAAGGAAGGTTGATTTGAAGGACAGGGCAAAGTTGAAGGTGACTTCAAGGCAGCAGGCTTGTGGGACTGGAGATAGATTTGAGCCATAGACTGTGATTGTTAGATCGAGAAAAATAAAAATATAGCTGATAGACACTCTAGGATCCTGGATAGAAGGAGGCGTAATCCATCAGTCGTCAGCATAGCGGTGACATTTAAAGAAGTCAACCTACAAATGCATTAATCGCAATTCCCTAATATAGTCAGCAGGGTGGGATCACATCATATGGCAGGGCAGCTCGGGGAGTAGTGCCCTTATTATGGCCCAAAATGGACAAAGATCTGCATTGAAAAGTTAAAGCTTGTATGTGTCTGCAGGATTGCCAGTCAATATTCTAAGCTCCTATAATTTAAAAAAAAAAATTGCTGTATTAGCCAGTAGTAAAAAAGAATCAGAATTGGAGTATTTCCTTTCCCAGCGCTGGTTAAAGAAACTGACAGATGGGACCTTATCATTAGCAATTCATTGTACATTCCTCAAGAACCGGCCCCCAGGGGGGTAAAGTCTGAGTGAGTCACCATTATGGTAAAAACAACCAGACATGGAACGTGACTTGCAATAATGAAAAATCTGATTCCAGGAATAAAAATATATATTTTTTTATATTTGGCATACATATCTATTTTAAGTTTATATCCAATTTTTTTAAAGATCAAATCATTTTTTTCTTTCCTTCTTGGGTTTCCATTTCATTTTTTCTTTTCATGGTTTCCAAATAGCTGTTGCAAAACCACAACTCCCAGCATGCCCGGACAGCCAACGGCTGTCCGGGCATGCTGGGAGTTGTAGTTTTGCAATAGCTGGAAGTCGACAGTTTGGCGGCTGCAAGTTTAGGACCTAAAACAAGCAACCCAGACAAAAAAATAAATAAAAATAAGCCTTTTGGCATTTGTTTCATTCCATAGAAACCTATGAGAATATTACAGTATGTTTGAATACGATATACAGAAATCCTACAGGCCAGAGGCATAACTTCTGCCACATCGGTACCAGAATCCAATGGCTACTTCTACTCTCCCCCATACTGGACAAATGTGGCCTAAACTTGGCTTTGATACTGTATAAAGCATATAGGGACAAAATGTCAGGATGGTGAATTTCGATATATACTATAGCCTGCTACCTGCACAGACAATTGGTATTACTTACGCACTGGCTAGATGTGATAATATTATACAGCTCTTGGCATTTTAAAGCAGTCCTTTATACAATACGCCCCGCAGCAGTGACCCGGGATACCAACAGATTAGTCCCAATATGAAGCTTATTGGAAACACAGGCGGTTTATTTCAGACACTGGCTTGCTGTGAAAACAGGGCTGGAATTCCTGTGAAGCTCTATCTGCATGGCCTGATCAGTTCACATTCCTGACTTCTTTATGGACAGCTACCCATGCCTTTGTTATGGAGCAGAGGGGAGATTCCCATTCTAGGGTGATCCTGCATTCCACAACCAGAAATAGGTCAAGACAAAATATTCCCACAAAGCACAAGCAATCTAGCTCTAAAGTAAGGCTGGGTTCACATCACGCTTTTGCCATACTGTTTTCAATCCGTTTTTCTAAAGAAAACCGTATGGCAATAAAACACATGGAACAGTATGGGAAAAAGTAAACCGTATGTGTTTTTAAACAGTATACTGTTTTTAAAAGTGCATACAGTTCCATCAGTTTTTATAGAAAAAAAAAACCCATACGTTTTTGAAAATTTTGTCCATTTTTAATGGGAGGGGTCTTGGGTGGGGACTTTAGGATTCAAATGCGCATGTGCAAAGTAAAAACGTATACGTATTCCCGTATGGAACCGTATTCATGTGCGTTTCCCATTGACGTCCATGTTAAAAAAAAACGTATGCGGATGCAGTACGGTTTTTAAACCGGAGTCAAAACCATGGTTGACCACAATTTTGTCTCCGGTTTAAAAACCGTACTGCAACCGCATAAGTTTTTTTTTAACATGGACGTCAATGGGAAACGCACATGTATACGGTTCCATACGGGAAAAAGGTATAAGTTTTTACTTTGCACATGCGCATTTGAATCCTAAAGTCCCCACCCAAGACCACTCCCATTAAAAATGGACAAAATTTTCAAAAAACGTATGGTTTTTTTTTCTATAAAAACTGATGGAACTGTATGCACTTTTAAAAACAGTATACTGTTTAAAAACACATACGGTTTACTTTTTTCCATACTGTTCCATTTGTTTTTTTGCCATACGGTTTTCTTTAGAAAAACGGATTGAAAACCGTATGGCAAAAGCGTGATGTGAACCCAGCCTAAAATGGTTTAACTGAATTCCTATTAAAATAATATGGCCAAGTAAAAATCAAAAATATCTATAAGAATTCAATGAATGGTGCATATAGTTTTTCTAAGTTGACTACATGATACAAGGAACTATATGTGGTGGAGGGAAATGCACAGATATCATTGGTCACCTGGTCATACAGGTGAACACACTGCTCCGACCCATTCAAAGTCTGTTTGGACTTTTGTTTTTGTGCAAAACGGACCCTGAATGGGTCGGAGCACAACTAACACTGCTGGGTCCCATTGACTTAAAGGGGTACTCCCGTGGAAAACTTTTTTTTTTTTTTTTTAAATTAACTGGTGCCAGAAAGTTAAACAGATTTGTAAATCACTTCTATTAAAAAATCTTAATCCTTCCTGTACTTTTTAGGGGCTGTATACTAAAGAGAAATCCAAAAAAAGAAATGCATTTCCTCTGATGTCACGACCACAGTGCTCTCTGATGACCTCTGCTGTCCATTTTAGGGACTGTCCGGACAGCATATGTTTGCTATGGGGATTTTCTCCTCCTCTGGACAGTTCCAAAAATGGACAGCAGAGGTCAGCAGAAAGCACTGTGGTCATGACATCAGAGGAAATGCATTTCTTTTTTGGATTTCTCTTTAGTATACAGCCCCTAAAAAGTACTGGAAGGATTAAGATTTTTTAATAGAAGTGATTTACAAAAAAAATAAGTTTTCCACGGGAGTACCCCTTTAAATAAGGTCTGTCAGGTGTCCAGTATTTTACAGGAGTTGGGTGGAGACAAAAAAAATAGGACATGCACAATTTTTTGTCCTCTCAAATGCCATCCTTTTAACAGACTGACGTTACCAGTATGAACGAGCCCAAGGATGACATATCCCATCATGTGTACCAATGCATGGCGAGCACCGTAGTTGTGGTCCTACTCACCTATTGAAAAAAATGAAAAACTTACAACAATCACAATGTGATTTTCCAAATGACATTGTACCTGCACCGCATCAAGCCTCCAGATCTTTAAAAATTCTTGACAAGTCCAACTTACAGTGAAATGAATATCAAATCATTGCATTAGATTTCAGTCAAAATTCCATATCAAATATCCCCTCCATACATTCTGTATGGGAGCGCTGGAGATACCCAAGCTCTGTACTCGTGTATCTACGGCACTCCTATAAAAACATTGCCGTCTATGGGGACAGAAATATCTGCCAGGTCCTAGCGACAACTGATTCAGTGCGCTGCCCACACGCGGAATCTTTGGCCAGATTTCGTAGTGTGAAGCCGGTGGGATGAAGAAAACTCTGTCCCTGTAGCGGAATGAGACCCTCTGTACAGGGACAGAATTTTCTGCTTTACAGCCCAGTACCTCTCACTCCATCCCCGCTACCCTTTCTCAGGAGAACATGGACAAAGTGTCCCCCCCGCGCCGCACACATCGACCATCTGCCGCTATCTGTTCCAAGACTACAACCCCCAGCATTTCCTCACTGTATGAGCATGCTGTGGGAGTCGTCTTGCAACAGGTAGCGGGCAATGGTAGATATGCAACGTGGGTGAGTGGGAGAAAGGCTGTGTAGTTCTCCTCCAGCTGCACTCCACCGTCTGTCTAAGTGGTGTGGAAACTGTGCCACCGTCCACCTGAAAAAGGGTACGGGGGTGGGGGTCACATTCTGCTACAAGTCACAATTTTCTTCACTACACCGGCCTTAGCAAAACTATTACTAGGCTTGACTATTGTGGAAGGAGTGCCATGTGAATAATCACTGGATCACTTGTGCAGCCATTCAGCGGTCGCACATTTTCTATTACACGGGGAGATGTGCGGCCAAGAAGATACAGGTTTTTGACAGGTTTGTTGTGTTTGCTCATTTATCAGCTGATTGCTTGCTCTATTACACACCGCATTATAGGCCGGTTCGGCTTACAATCAATCACCTTGTGTCATTCCTTAGGCTGCTTTCACACTATAAAATGTATCCGTTTTAAAGATCCGTTCAATGTTCCGTTATAAAAACCCTGAAAATCGTCCGTTAAACGCCCGTTACAAAATCCCATACAGCCGTCTGAAAATCCCATTATAGTCTATGGGATTTTTCTAATAGCCGTTTTAACTGTTATAGCCCGTTATTAATAATGGACGTTATTTTGTGATGGGAGAATTAACTGAAGAAATAGTGCATGAACTATTTCTCCCGTTATTATCTTCTGTCACAAAATAACGGCCGTTATTAATAACGGGCTATAACAGTTAAAACGGCTATTTGAACATTGAACGGATCTTTCAAACGGATACATTTTATAGTGTGAAAGCACACGCGCAGATTTTTTAGCGGGTTTTCCACTGCTTATTTGATAGTGGGCGGGCTCTTCTCGGCTGTCCGCAGCAGATTTTCCGCGGTGGAATTTACGCTGCGGAAAATCCGCCACAGTCCCTACTGACTTCAATGGGGCTTGCGACGGATTTTCCGCAGTGTACATTCCGCCGCAGAAAATCTGCTGCAGACAGCCGAGAAGAGCCCGCCCACTTTCAAATATGCAGCGGAAAACCCACTAAAAAATCTGCTCGTGTGAACGTACCCTTAGAAAGAAAACACCTAAATAGTCCTGGTTCTAAGATCCAGTTTTAGCTTATTTCATCACTGCTCACAAAGGGGAACATTTATCAAAACTTGTGCAGTGGAAATGTTGACCAGTTGCCCATAGCAACCAGATTGATTCTTTACTATTTAAAAAGGCCTCTGAAAGATAAAAAGAAGCAATCTCATTGGTTACTATGGGCAACTTCTCCTCAGCACAAGTTTTGATACATTTCCTCAAAAGTCTTCAGTGAATAGCATATGTGGGATCTGAATGGAAATTAGTGCGCCAAAAAGTGACGAGAGAAAGGAGACTAAATTCTTAAAATGTGGCTATAAGACATGCGCGCAAACTATTTGGGGGAGATTTATCAAAACCTGTCCAGAGGAAAAGTTGCCCAGTTGCCCATATCAACCAATCAGACCGCTTCTTTCATTTTTATCAAGGCCCCTGCAAAATGAAAGAAGTGATCTGATTGGTTGCTATGGGCAACTGGGAAACTTTTCCTTCACAGATTTTGATAAATCTCCCCCTTTGTGTATTGGTACACCTGCCATTATGTTCTTATTTTACATGGTATTGAAATCCTTGCTTTGAATAAAACAGTACTTGTCGTAATAAACAGAACGCTATGGGAGAGATTTAGAGATGAGCGAACTTACAGTAAATTCGATTTGTCACAAACTTCTCGGCTCGGCAGTTGATGGCTTTTCCTGCATAAATTAGTTCAGCTTTCAGGTGCTCCGGTGGGCTGGAAAAGGTGGATACAGTCCTAGGAAAGAGTCTCCTAGAACTGTATCCACCTTTTCCAGCCCACGGGATCACCTGAAAGCTGAACTAATTTATGCAGGAAAAGCCATCAACTGCCGAGCCGAGAAGTTCGTGACGAATCGAATTTACTTTAAGTTCGCTAATTTCTAGAGAGATTTATCAAAACCTGTGCAAAGGAAAAGTTGCCCAGTTTCCCATAGCAACAATTAAGATCGCTTCTTTCATTTTGCAGGCCTTGTTAAATATGAAAGAAGTGATCCGATTGGTTGCTATGGGCAACTTTTCCTTTGGACAGGTTTTGATAAATCTCCCTCTATGGCCCAGATTTATCAATCTGAGACAAAAATGTGCCCTATTTTTTTGTCTCGGATAGCAACCAATCATAGCTCTCTCTGGGGGAGATTTATCAAAACCTGTGCAGAGGAAAAGTTGTCCAGTTGCCCATAGCAACCAGATTCCTTCTTTCATTTTTCGCAGGCCTTTTCAAAAATGAAAGAAACTTTTCCTCTCCACCGGTTTTGATAAATCCTCCCCCATTGTCCCCATTTCACATCAAGTAAAATATGAAAGCTGAGCTGTGATTGGTTGATGTCTGACGCAAAAATCAAGACATATTGGAATCCAGCGCCAATATCCAGCTCTCCAAAATATAAGGCTGCTGTGTGGTATCTTGGGAAATATGAACCAACTGGACTACACATACTTGATCAGTGTTTCTCAACAAGGGTGCCTCCTGCTGTTGCAACAGCTGGAGGCACCCTGGTAGGGAAACACTGTTGTACTAGGTACTCTCTTGTACACAAATGGTAATGTTAAGCAATGGGAACAGATGTATTATTGCCTTACAGTCAGATTCGGATTACCTGAGAAACAATATAAGTACATGCGAACACCACTACCTATTGTTCAGGAAGACATTTGCAAGCCATTGTCAATAAAGGGGGATTCCTATGATCTCCTTGGATGTGGCAGTAGGAACATTTATTACAACAATAAAACTATAAAAATTGTTGACTCGTCCACAAAATAGGATATTGATGCATTCCAAAAGGCAGTGCCTAAACTACACTTTAACGCTTATAGCCATGGAACTGCATTAAAGGGGTACTCCGATGCAAAACTTTTTTTTTTTTTTATCAACTGGTGCCAGAAAGTTAAACAGATTTGTAAAGGTCTTCTATTAAAAAAAAATCTTTATCCTTTCAGTACTTTTTATCAGCTGTTTGATACAGAGGGAAAATTTTATTTTTCAAATTTCTTTTTTTTGTCTTGTCCACAGTGCTCTCTGCTGACACCTGATGCCCATGTCAGGAACTGTCCAGAGCAGGAGAAAATCCCCATAGCAAACCTATGCAGCTCTGGGCAGTTCCTGATACCGACAGAGGTGTCAGCAGAGAGCACTGTTGACAACACAAAAAAGAAATTCAAAAAGAAAAGAATTTCCTCTGTAGCATGCAGCTGCTAAAAAGTACTAAAAGGATTAAGATTTTTTAATAGAAGTAATTTACAAATCTGTTTGACTTTCTGGCACCAGTTCATTTAAAAAATAAAAATAAAAAGTTTTCCACCGGAGTACCCCTTTAAATCTATAGTCCCATGGTAACGAACATAGGGGTCTCCTGGTGACCACCCAATACTTTATTTATAGGTGACTGTTCAAGTTCACAGGTCAGGGCCTCTGGTGAGAAAAGTCCTTCCCAGTACAGATGGAAAAATTTCCCATGCTGTAAGCAACTCCAAGAACTACAGTGGACACTCAAGTTACAATATTAATTGGTTCTGGGACAACCATTGTATGTTGAAACCATTGTATGTTGAGACCAGAACTCTATGGAAACCTGGTAATTGGTTCTAAAGGCACCAAAATGTCATCCAAAAATAGGAAAAAGTGAGAATTAAAGAAAAATAAGTAGATAACTAATACAGATAAAGCAAATCCTTGCATATAAAAGTAAGAAATATCTGCTGGGAGCTGTAAATAATTGTCTATGTCAGTGTTTCCCAAGCAGGGAGCCTCCAGCTGTTGCAAAACTACAACTCCCAGCATGCCCGGACAGCCAAAGGCTGTCCGGGCATGCTGGGAGTTGTAGTTTTGCAACAGCTGGGGCTACCCTGCTTGGGAAACACTGCTCTATATAGAGAACAGTAGCTTCTTCAGGGTCCTGTACAGTACACAGTGTCCTAAAAAAGTAATGGAGTCGCCCTCACCTGATGTCCAAAGGAGCAGCTAACCCTGGTACAGGAAAAGTGTACAGAACATTTAATACCTCCCTGTACTGTAGGGGGCGCTACCAGACACCAGTCAGTGCATGCACTTCAGTAATACAGGGGTTTTACCAGTGAATGCCCATTCTGATTGGTCGGTTCATCCAGCCATTGACACGTTTCACTGATTTGGACTGTCTGTACATTGTATGTTGAGTCTGGTTTCAACTTACAATGGTCCAGAAAAGACCATTGTATGTTGAAACTATTGTATGTTGAGGCCATTGTAAGTCGAGGGATCACTGTATTTACATTTACAAATGTGAAATGTTTGGAAAATATTTATTGGTTTTCGCAACATTTCCTATAAATGTTGCCTTGTTTATATAAACAGGTGAGCGAGTTAACTCCTTCACAACCCCACGTTGGGCTAAGTGCACCTTTCATGGTAAAGCGTAAGAACCTTCTCTAGCTACGTTTTCTTACTGTCTAAGAATTTACCTGTCCAGTTAAACAGGATCCTGAGCGTAAAATGCATCCTCCACTCCAAGATCCCTTAACAAAAGAAAAATAAATAAAAAGAGAGACTGTTTTGGGCTGAAATGCAATACCAGAAGTCTCTACCAGGACTTGTCGCTCCTATGGGATAGTCAGCCATTAACCCTTTCCCTGCTGCTCTGTCAGAAGCCTGGGAGGGTAAGGTAAGGGGCGGGTAAGACTACTATTTAAGAGGTAAGAAAGTGAAAATTTGCCCAGGCAAGTCGCCAACAACAAAGTCTGCAAACAATGAGGACCTTTTTTTTTTTTTTTTTTTCCAGAGGGGAACTCCTAGTGTGGGAAATACAGGATATATATATATGTTCTGACATGTGTTCAGTTACTTGCTATAGAGTTATTTCTTTACCTGAGTTTGCTGCTCCTGATGGGGTGGCGGTGCTATAAAATAATTCCAGGATTAATAGATGAGTAGGATGCTAGCGGATGAATGGTGCTGGTAGTGCCAGTCAGGACTGAGCAGGCAGTGAGCACAGCAATACTGTTACAACTGCACAAGAGACAAGGCTGGAGCTTGGGACAGAGGTGGAGACACTGGGGAGGGGCTGTGTGTGTTAGATTAGTCCTCCAGCACCCTCTCTACTCCATACTCTCCACCTACAGGGCATGGATTGTTACTTTTCTTTGCCTTAACCATTTCAGTGCTGGCAGCTGCAGCGATTGACCGTAAAATGCCAAGCAGATGGAAAAGGCACAATACTGATCTATAGAATTCCATTACATTGCCTTTGTAAAACTGTGTTACCTATCTGCAACTAGAAGTAAGACTCCATCCCAGCATCTACTGTATTAGAGAAATAAATATGTAATCTCAAAGATTGTAAGCTCTTGTGAGCAGGCCCCCGCTCCTCTTCTTTGTATTTCTTTAAAGCGTTAATGTCATTTGTAAACATTGGACATTGTCCTCCAGATTTGTCCAAAGTTTTAGACTTTTGTCCTCTCTGAAGGATATGTCCAAAGTTTTTACAAATGAAACTAATGCTTTAATGTCTGATTTTTGTCTGCGGACAGTATGTAGTACCCCCTGTCTTGTTAAGTTCTACGGAATATGTTATCTCTGAATAAATATTATTTTTGTATAATCTTATTATCTAAATAGCGTGTGTGACCCAATGATAACATGAAAGGAGGGGAAGAATTCGCTTGGTTCTTTTCAGTTCAGCCAAAAGACACAAGAGAGCGGGATGAAGCGAAAAAATCATATTACTTTTACCATGTCTAGGAAAGCGTAAAATGTCATGATAAATATCTCTAATAATGTCCTGTTGTACTGTACATATTCTTCTAAAGTCTACTCTAGAGCTGCCCATAGACTTGAGGTATGTATAAGTCTGATTTTCCTGACTCACTGGTATCACTAATGCAGCACCATGCAAAAACCTTCCATTAAAAATCCTAATCCTTCCATTACTTATTAGCTGCTGTATGCTCCAGAAGAAGTTCTTTTCTTTTTGATTTTCTTTTCTGTCTGACCACACTGCTCTCTGCTGACACCTCTGTCCATATCAGGAACTGTCCAAAGTAGGAGTAAATCCCCATAGAAAACCTCTCCTGCTCTGGACAGTTCCTGATATGGACAGAGGTGTCAGTAGAGAGCACTGTGGTCAGATAGAAAATAAATTAAAAAGAAAAGAGCTTCCTCTGTAGTATGCAGCAGCTGATTAGTACTGGAAGGATTAAGATTTTTAAATAGAAGTCATTTACACATCTGTTTAATTTTCTGGCACCAGTTGATTTAAAAAAAAAATATATTGTTTTCCACCGGAGTACCCTTCAAATCAACTGGTGCCAGAAAGTTAAACTGATTTGCAAATTACTTCTATATACAATTCTTAA
This sequence comes from Hyla sarda, assembly GCF_029499605.1. Classification (NCBI taxonomy): domain Eukaryota; kingdom Metazoa; phylum Chordata; class Amphibia; order Anura; family Hylidae; genus Hyla; species Hyla sarda. Next base: position 226,212,500 of record NC_079189.1, read on the forward strand.
ATGGGCACTATCAGATTTAAAAACCTTTTATATGTTGTACATTGGCAAAACATTAACCTGTCTAATATGCTTCATAAGAAAATTGTATTGCCTTTTTACAGAAATCATGGCTTATAAAATCATCGCTTTGTCCAAGCTGAAGCAATGGACAAAGTCCAGTAAGTAAGGGTGGGCTAGCACTCCTCTGTCTGATAGGACAGGAGTGAGCACAGTGGAGTATTATCAGACAGAAGAGAGCACAGAGGAGTCCGATCAGACAGGAGAGAGCACAGAGGAGTACTGTCAGACAGGAGAGAGCACAGAGGAGTACTATCAGACAGGAGAGAGCACAGAGGAATGCTATCAGACAGGAGAGAGCACAGAGGAGTGCTATCAGACAGGAGAGAACACAGAGGAGTACTATCAGATAGGAGAGAGGAAAGAGGAGTGTGATCAGACAGAAGAGAGCACAGAGGAGTACTATCAGACAGGATAGAGCACAAAAGAGTACTCTCAGACAGGAGAGAGCACAGGGGAGTGCTATCAGACAGGAGAGAGCACTGAGGAGTACTCTCAGACAGGAGAAAGCACAGAGGAGTGCTATCAGACAGGAGAGAGCACAGAGTACTACCAGACAGGGGAGAGCACCGAGGAATACTATCAGACAGGAGAGAGCACATAGGAGTACTATCAGACAGGAGAGAGCACAGAGGAATACTATCAGACTGGAGGGAGCACAGAGGAGTCCTATCAGACAGGAGAGAGCACATGGAAGTGCTATCTTACAGGAGAGAGCACAGAGGAGTACTATCAGACAGGAGAGAGCACAGAGGAGTACTATCAGACAGGAGAGAGCACAGAGGAGTACTATCAGACAGGAGAGAGCACAGAGGAGTCCTATCAGACAGGAGAGAGCACCGAAAAGTCCTATCAGACAGGAGAGATCACAGAGGAGTACTATCAGACAGGAGAGAGCACAGAGGAGTGCTATCAGACAGGAGAGAGCACAGAGGAATACTATCAGACAGGAAAGAGCACAGAGGAGTACTATCAGACAGGAGAGAGCACAGAGGAGTACTATCAGACAGGGGAGAGCACAGAGGAGTGCTATCAGACAGGAGAGAGCACAGAGGAGTGCTATCAGATAGGAGAGAGCTCAGAGGAGTCCTATCAGACAGGAGAGAGAACAGAGGAGTACTATCAGACAGGGGAGAGCACAGAGGAGTACTATCAGACAGGAGAGAGCACAGAGGAGTGCTATCAGACAGGAGAGAGCACAGATGAGTACTATCAGACAGGAGAGAGCACAGAGGAGAACTATCAGACAGGAGAGATCACTGATGAGTACTATCAGACAGAAGAGAGCACAGAGGAGTACTATCAGACAGGAGAGAGCACAGAGGAGTCCTATCAGACAGGAGAGAGCACAGAGAAGTGCTAGCCCACCCTCACTTACTGGACTTTGTCCATGCCTGTGCTTCAGCTTGAATAAAGCCATGATTTTACAAGCCATGGTTTCAATAAAAAGGAAATAACATTTTCTTATGAAGTATATTAGAAAGGTTAATGTTTTGCCAAGATGTATAAAAAAATGTTTTGTATCTTACCGTGCCCATGTAAGCCTTCCAGTATGTAAGCCTTTCTGTATACTACAGAGGAAGTTGTGTAGTTGTTACAGGCGCTCCTGTGGTCCGGTGTTCAGGCCGCAGGTGCCTGCCTCTGCCCCCCTCTGGTGCTGCGGTCCGCTCCCCGGACCGCGGTCATTCCCGTGGCCCCTGCCCCTACTCACCTCTCCTTGCTCCTGTGCATTCTGTTTGCCGACACGTGCGCACCCGGCCCCTAGTGTACGCACGCACCAGTTCTCTGATATTTAAAGGGCCAGCGCACTGGTAATTGGTAATTGCCATGCGCTGACCCTATAACGGAGACTGACTTCCCCTTGACCCCTGCCGGATCTTTGTGTCTCCTAGAGCCTGTGTGGATGAGTTGTATCAGGGGTAGCGACCTGGGTGCCGCCTGCTGCAGCAAGTCCATCCCGCATTGCAGCAGGCTCTGGTGAAAACCAACGGCAACTTAGACTCTGCTCCGTGGTATGGCCCACATCATGTTCCACACAGGTCCAGCGGATCCACTTCTCCATCACCAGCCGTTACAGTAGTTCTTCCCAGTCTGACCACAGTGCTCTCTGCTGACACCTCTGTCTATGTCAGGGACTTTCCAGAGCAGGAGAGGTTTGCTCTGGGAATTTTCTCCTGCTCTGGACAGTTTCTGTAGATATTGTCTTCCAGAGGGTGGTGGGTTACCACGGCGCTGACCAGGGACAGGCATGTCAGGTAAGTAGAAAAGGATTTTATTAAAACAATGCTCCATGATTTTTAAATCCAAAAATTCTATTGTAGTGTGAGAGAAATTCAATGTGAATTCTAAGCCCCATGAGTCCCGACCCAAACAATTCAAAAATTCCTCTGCCTCTGTCCTCGTCCCTGTCCATATAAAAACAAATCATCAATGAATCTTCCAAATAACAATATGTGCTGTGAGAAAGGTGTAGACTGTGCCATGTACTGGGACCCGACTCGCCCCATGAATACATTTGCGTAACCTGGGGCGAAACGAGTCCCCATGGCACAGCCTTTGGTCTGTCTGTAAATGATATTAATAAATGTAAAAATTTTGTGTTCTAAAATAAACTTAATAGAATTTAACAGAAAAGAGGATTGTTCCCCTCTTAATTCGAGATTCTTATTCAAGTAATACGGTATTCCACACTATCCAAACCAAGTTGGGTGCTAATGTTCAAATAGAGGGAGCACACATCCAAAGTTAAAAAAAAAAAAAAAAAACGGGTGGGAGTGATTTTTTATTAATTTCGCAAATTAATTGTATAGAATCCCTCAGGTAAGAGGGTAACTGTAAAACAAAATAGAAATTTGGGATTTTTGGATTTAGAAATAGAGCATTGTTTTAATAAAACTCTTTTCTACTTACCTGACGTTCCTGTCCCTGGTGCACGCTGTGTGTCAGGGTCCGGACTAGCGGCTGGTGAGGACACTGGAGGTGGATCCTCTGTACCAGAGAGGCGATGACGCGGGCCGTACTGGGGAATCGGTTCTAAGCAGTTCACCAGAGCCCGCCGCAAAGCAGGATGGACTTGCTGCGGCAGCAACTACCAGGTCATGTTCCCCAGTAGCGACTCTACCTCTCTGGGAGCTGAGACTGGCAAGGTACGCAAGGACTAGACAGATGCGAGGTCAGACGTAGCAGAAGGTCAGGGCAGGCAGCGAGGTTCGTAGTCAGGGGCAACAGCAGAAGGTCAAGGTACACAGGCTTGGGACACACTATAACGCTTTCTCAGTGCACAAGGCAACAAGATCCGGCAAGGAGAGGAAGGGGAAGTGGGTTTTTATAGGTTAGGGAGTGATAGGTAGTGATTGGGCCAGGCACCAATTAGTGGTCCCCTCCGGGGACCAGAGAGCAGCACTCGCGGTCAGCAATGCCGACCGGAGCGCTGCAGACAGAGGCAGTGACACTGTGGTAACCCACCGCCCTCTGGAAGTCGATATCTACTGTTACTCATTTGGTTGGGAGGCTGCAGACCGGGCCTTATCACTCACTCACGCTGACCATTGTTGTGTGTGAGCTCACACCTGGGGTAAGCGGCTCTTTTATGCCACTTTCACCCGGGCGGTTTTACGCTATGGAGTGCTCTCTTCTTTTATAGTTCTGGACAGTTTCTGACATGGACAGAGGTGTCAGCAGAGAGCACTGTGGTCAGACTGGAAATAACTACACAACTTCCTCTGGCGCATACAGCAGCTGATAAATACTGGAAAGATTAAGATTTTTTAATAGAAGTAATTTACAAATCTGTTTAACTTTCTGGCACCAGCTGATTTAAAAAAATTTTTTTTCCCTTTCAAGCACTAGGAAAGCCCTTTAAATGACAAAAGGGGGAATATACTAAGCAGTGTTTGCCAGGTTTTTGGTGTAAAAGAGTCTTACATTTTTGCACAATCACCATTTTGATTTTACACCACTTATGTCTCTTCCATAGGTGGATGGGGCTTAGCAGGAAGGGTGCGACTTTCCACAGGCCAACTGATTTTGCACAGATTGGGCATAAAATAAATATAGAGTATTCAAGCCCATAGCTGGCGTAAACTTTTATCTGTGGTCATGGACAGCCATAGATGCAACAAATTTATTATGGGGCCTGACATATTGCCCTGACATGTCAAAAGTTTTGATCTTACCAGCTATTTCTCCTAAAAACCCACTGCGTTCGTGAGTTATATGCCAGGAAAGTTTGTAGAAGCATGAGGCTCATTGCCTGGCTGTCAATCAAATACGACCTTTTCTCTGCATAGAAAAGGTTGGATCTACTGGTAAGGAAGTCGAATGCAGCTGCACACACAACATTTTTTATTCCGTTTATGGTAGAAAAAGACATCTAAAAAGTGCATGTGCTACTTTATGGCCTCATTATAGGCTGCCAATTTACTTTTTTTGGAGGGGAATATGGGAGCACTGGTTTGCTGACCTGTATCATATTAAGGCATAATCTATTAGACAACGTGTCAAGAGTATTTTGTAAATCTTCCCCACACTGTCTTATGTGCCTGCATTAAGAATTATACCAATGATAAACTAAGATAGTCAATTACCACAAATTGTAAACTGATTCACTTACTGCCCAGTCTTCAGGACCCTCTTAGAGTATGTTCTTACTATACCATGTTCTTACTATATTTAGTGCAGAAATATCTATGACTGCCCCCTCAAATCGATTTAAAGAAATTCATTCACATGCTGAAGAGAAAAATTCCCTCAGATGTATGGAAATCCTCAAATACATTTGCCCTGTGTGATGTATCCTTATGCCACATTAACTCATGCCACATGACTATATGGTGCCCAGGCTTTTTTCTAATAGAATCCAGACAGCAGACTGTACTGACGTGACATTCCCTACAGGTAACTACGTTTAGTACAAGCTGGTAAATAGAGCAAGTCTTATAATAGCTTCATATTATTGCATTACAGTACTATGCTACCATTTATAAATTCCTATTAAAGGGGTATTCCAGGCCCAAACTTTTTTTTTTTTTTTTTATATCAATTGGCTCCGGAAAGTTAAACAGATTTGTAAATTACTTCTATTAAAAAATCTTAATCCTTCCAATAGTTATTAGCTTCTGAAGTTAAGTTGCTGTTTTCTGTCTAACTGCTTTCTGATGACTAACGTCCCGGGAGCTGTCCAGCTCCTATGGGGATATTCTCCCATCATGCACAGCTCCCGGGACATGACATCATCATTGAGCAGTTAGACAGAAAACTTCAGAAGCTAATAACTATTGGAAGGATTACGATTTTTTAATAGAAGTAATTTACAAATCTGTTTAACTTTCCGGAGCCAGTTGATATATATATAAAAATAAGTTTTTGCCTGGAATACCCCTTTAAATCATCCAATTTAGAAAACATTCCTGGTGAATACATCTAGTGAGCAGTGATACTAAAGTTCCACCTTGAAGCCACGCATTTCAAGATATACAACTACATTCTCCTCCAGATAGAAGAGAGCTGGCTCTCTAGTTACACCTAATGGAGATATCTACTTGTAAGTCAATATCTGACCCATAAAACAGCAGTGAAACATGATAAGGGATTATCAGCTACAAATGCTTACCCAGTGACTCAATAATACTCTACCATACCTGCTTATGGTAAAAGGGGAGATTTTTTAGACTTAACAGGACTGGTTTTTAACAGGACTGGTCAGTCATTTATTGCATCTGCCCAACAGATAACCTTCTTGTGCTAATGCCTAATGACAGAGGTCAGCACTAGAAGAGGAAGTGGCATACAAGTGACCTCTTGTTGGCGTCTCATGTGTCACTTTCTGGCAGTGAAAGAGATTAACATGAGAGCATGAAGGTGAATGTCTTTTTTGAGAGAAAAAGAGAGAGTGTGTGTGAGAGAGAGAGAGAGAGACAGACAGACAGACACAATCTCATATAAGTGAGTCCACCTCTCACATTTTTGTAAATATTTTATTATATCTTTTCATGTGACAACACTGAAGAAATGACCCTTTGCTACAGTGTAAAGTAGTGAGTGCACAGCCTGTATAACAGTGTATAATGTTGTGTCCCCTTAAAATAACAACATACAGCCATTAATGTCTAAACCTTGGCAACAAAATTGAGTAAACTACTAAGTGAAAATGTCCAAATTGGGCCCAAAGTTTCAATAACTTGTGTGGCCACCATTATTTTCCAGCAATGCCTTAAAGGAAATCTGTCAACAGTATCCCCCGCACTAAAGCTGTCACACAGGCTTGTAGTGCGGGTGATGCTGATCAAAACGATACTCACGGCGTCCAGATTTGCACAGCCATTCCACCGCAAAGTCGCCTTTTTCTTTTTATGTAAATGAGGGCATTGGGGCATGAGCAAGGCTCCGGACCAAGCTAGGGGCATGCTGACGTCATCTCTGCCAGGCGGGCGCAAGAGCAGGGAGGGAAGCAGCGCATGCGCCGTACACTAACACCGGGTGCAAGAGCAGGTAGGGAGTTATGAATATTGGTGAGCGGGGCAGAGCGCCTGCCAGGCAAAGATGACATCAGCGTGTCCCTAGCTCGGTCATGCCCCAACACCATCATTTGCATGAAAAGAAAAAAGGCGAATTGCAGCGGAACGGCTGGGCGAATCTGGATGCCGTGAGTATCGTTTTGTTCAGCATCACCCACACTTACAAGTCTGTGTGACAGCTTTAGTGCGGGTAATACTGCTGACAGATTTCCTTTAAGCCTCTTGGGCATGGAGTTCACCAGAGCTTCACAGGTTGCCACAGGATTCCTCTATCACTCCTCCATGATGACATCACAGAGCTGGTGGATGCTAGAGACCTTATGCTCCCCTTTTTTAGCAAGGCAGTGTTAGTCTTGGAGGTGTGTTTGAGGTTGTTATCATGTTGGAATACTTCCCTGAGGCCCAGTCTCTGAAGAGAGAGGATCATGCTCTGCTTCAGTATTCATCAGGTGAATAAGCCTGAGGCCCCAATGATGAGAAATGCATCAAACAAATCATAGGGTCCACATCAAAGTTTTATAGAGAATATTTTTTCTATTTATCTATGTGAGATAAATAAAACCCTAAAATGCATCTGAATTGTGGCCATGTTAGAGCGATGCTGACCTGATCTGATGCAGTCACAGAATACGTAACATACCCATTGACTCACAGGTAAGGTGACTATAGATGTTTTCTTCCCTTTTCTTCTCCATTTGGCCAAGCCCAATATGACAACTTCTTCTGCAGACTACAAACTATACTTAGAGATCTGGAGCCACCTTCTTCAACTATAGCAACACAACCCCTGTCCTTTACACTGGCATCCTGCTGCTACTGATCAGTACAGGTCTTATCAATAGGAATCCCACAGATCACAAAAATAGAGGTTCCTTGTCCCTGGGTGAAAGGAGCGGCAGTGCACATGATCGCCTGCTACTCCATTCATTCTTGATGGGGTCTTTTGATGTGTTCCATGCTCAGCAATGTTCATAAGTCTCACAGAGAATTAATGGAGCGTCGGGTGATCATTAGTGTTGAGCGCAAATATTCAAAATGCTAATTTTTACTTTGTGATTTCGCAAATATTGGCACTTCCAGACTGGACACTGATCCCTCCCTTCTTTTAGGTGAAAGATATAACTGCGCATGCGCACTATGCAAATTTCATTAAACATTTTCGAATGAAATAAAAAAACTAACATAACGAATATGCAAATTTCGCAAACATAGGACGAATATTCATCCATATATTTGCAAAATATCGCAAATTCGAATATCATGCAAGCTTCTGCTCCATCTGGAAATCTCCATAAAGAAACCTTTATACTCAAGATGAGTGGGGGTCCCAGTGATCAACTGTTTTGGTTTAATGTTGTTAGATAACAATAATAATAACACTATTGATTATAATATTTATTTATAGCACCAACATATTCCAGTTGGGGGTTCACATACAGACAAAAATAAGACATTACAGAATTGCACATTATTCAATCTAGAGGAGTGAAAGCTCTGCTGACAGTGGCAACTTTGCTATAATATAATAATATACACTCAGTGCCCACTTTATTAGGTTCACCTTGCTATTACTGGGTGGGACTCCCTATTTTGCCTACACTGTGATCATAAAGTTATTAACATGGCCAGTAACAATAATCAGGTAGGTTGTTGCATATACAGTGGGAGAGAACAAGTATTTGATATACTGCTGATTTTGCAGGTTTTCCTACTTACAAAGCATGTAGAGGTCTGTAATTTTTATTGTAGGTACTGTCAGAGACGAAATGTAAAACAAAAATCCAGAAAATCACATTGTATGATTTTTAAAAAATGTATTTGCATTTTATTTCATGACATATGTATTTGATCACCTACCAACCAGTAAGAATTCCGGCTCTCACAGACCTGTTATTTTTTCTTTAAGACGCCCTCCTGTTCTCCACTCCTTACCTGTATTACCTGCACCTGTTTGAACTCTTTACCTGTATAAAAGACACTTGTCCACACACTCAAACAGACTCCAAGGACATCAGGGATAAAATTGTAGACTTGCACAAGGCTGGGATGGGCTACATTACAATAGGGAAGCAGCTTGGTGAGAAGGCAATAACTGTTAGCGGAATTATTAGAAAATGGAAGAAGTTCAAGATGACGATCAATCTCCCTCGGTCGGGGGCTCCATGCAAGATCTTACCTCGTGGGGCATCAATGATCATGAGGAAGGTGAGGGATCAGACCAGAACTACATGGCAGGACCTGGTCAATGACCTGAAGAGAGCTGGGACCATCGTCTCCAAGAAAACCATTAGTAACACACTACGCTGTCATGGATTAAAATCCTGCAGTGCACGCAAGGTCCCCCTGCTCAATCCAGTGCATGTCCAGGCCCCTCTGAAATTTGCTAATGACCATCTGGATGATCCAGAGGAGGAATGGAAGAACGTCGTGTGGTCTGATGAGACAAATATAGAGCTTCTTGGTCTAAACTCCATTCGCCGTGTTTGGAGGAAGAAGAAGGATGAGTACAACCCCAAGAACACCATCCCAATAGTGGAACATAAAGGGGACAGGATGACTGCACCGTATTGAGGTAAGGATGGATGGGGCAATGTATCGCAAGATCTTGGCCAACAAACTCCTTCCCTCAGTAAGAGCATTGAAGATGTGTCATGGCTGAGTCTTTCAGCATGACAACAATCCGAAACACACAGTCAGGACCTCTGTGACATCACATGTGTTTCTGTCAGGTAAGTTGTTGTGACATCACAAATAAGTTTAAAACAGGGAACATGCTATGACATCACAAATTTGTCTCGCTAAAGTAAGTTGCTGTACCCTTACAATTGTGTTTATGTCAAATAAGTTGCAGTCAGATAACTTATTGTGACATCACAAGTAGGTCTAGTCAGGGAATAAGTTGTAACTTCATAAGTGGGTTTTAGTCAAGTAAGCCACTCAGTGCTGCGCCATTTTATGCTAGGGATGTTAGGGACCTGCTGATTACAGGTGGCCGTGACGTGGCTAGTGGGCTTGCACTTCATGATCATAAAGTACACTAATGACCTGTTAGTTTAATAAATGTGGCTCAGAAGCATTAGATCAAGGTGCATGTTGTGGATGTCCGACCATGTCTGTTTTCTCTAGTTTAATTCACATTGTGTTTTCTATCCCCCTCTTTTTTTTTTTTTTTTTTTTACTTGGTCAGAACTCTGCCCCTCCCCCTCAGCCCAGGCCTATATAAATTGGCAGGAAGCTGCATAGGGCCCTATTCTTTCTGGCAGCCTCCCAGTCTCTGACTGGGAGCACATGGTAAGTAAGCTTTTACACCTGTTCACACTGGTGTGGTGCTGTGCGGCGTCCATTGCTGCCATGGCGCTTTGTCTGTGGGGAGGCTGGTTTGAGTGGCATTGGGGCTGCTCTGCCAGTGGGTCATTCCCCCTGTGGGCACTGGTGTTGCGGCGGTGGTGGTTGCCTCTCAGTGTTGCGCCATTTTATGCTAGGGACATTAGGGACCTGCTACTTACAGGTGGCCGTGACGTGGCTAGAGGGCTTGCCCTTCATGATCATAAAGTACACTAACGACCTGTTAGTTTAATACATGTTGGTAAGAAGCCTTAGATCAGGGTGCATTTGGTGGATGTGCGACCATGTCTGTTTTCTCTATTTGAATTCACAAGCCGCTGTGATATAACAAAAGTTTCCATAAGGGTTATCTGCTCTGACATCACAAATGGGTTTCACACAAGTAAAGCGCTCTGACATCACAGCCATATTTGGGTGACTAAAAATTTGAATTTGGAAATATAGAAAAGTACTTGTGGTTCCTGCAAAGGAGCCCTCTGTCTGGTGATGCTGTTCATCCCTGGTTTATGTATGTTGCACAATAACTTCTTAAAGGAGTACTCTGGAGGGAGAATGCTTTCACATCAACTGGTGCCAGAAAGTTAAACAGATTTGTAAATTACTTGAATTTAAAAATCTTAATCCAGTACTTATCAGCTGCTGTATGCTCCAGAAGAAGTTGTGTAGTTCTTTCCAGTCTGACCACAGAGTTCTCTGCTGACACCTCTGTCCATGTAGGGAACTGTCTGGAGCAGGAGAGGTTTGCTATGGGGATTTGTTCCTGCTCCAGGCTGTTCCTGACATAGACAGAGGTGTCAGCAGAGAGAACTGTGGTCAGACTGGAAAGAACTAAACAACTTCCTGTGGGGCATACAGCAGTTGATAAGTACTGGAAGAATTACGATTTTTTTTTATAGAAGTAATTTACAAATCTGTATAACTTGCTGGCACCAGTTGATGGGAAAATATATTTTTCCTCCGGAGTACCCCTTTAAAACCTTTTGTCTGTTATGTTTAAACAACATTGAAAATACTAATATACAATATATTTCTCCCCATCCTGGATGTAACCTGCTTTAGTGTCTTTTATTGTAAACAGGAACTCTTTTTTACAATAAGCTGTGTACTTTTGATCCGGGAAGGGAAGTGGTGTCGGCATTTCCCCAGGTAATATCTGGATATTTACTAATGCTTCCTCTTACTCATTGCTCCTTTTCCGTTTCCTTTCTTTTTCAAGGCCACAGAAACTTAATATACAGAATTCCAGCATTTTTTTTTTTTTTTTATAACAGTGTCCTGAGGCTATGTTCTCTCACTCTCACTTTTTAAAAGAATTTTCTGCTTTTGGTAAAAAATTACCCAAAAAGGATCATGGCTTTATTATGACTTATACAACCTCTGTATGAGAAATTATAAGACAGCCTGAATAGCATCTATACCACCTATACCAGTGGTTTAAACTATGGACCTTCAGATGCTGCAAAACTACAACTCCCAGAATTACCCGGAAAGCCAACAGCTTTGGCGTAATACTAGGAGTTGTCGTTTTGTAACTGCTGGAGGTCCACAGTTTGGTGACCACTGACCTATACGATAACTGGTCTAATGTATGATTTCACATGTAGTTTTCTTTTAGAAAATCTCATGCAAATCTGATAAAAATAGTCACCTGTTACATTAGATGTAGTGCATACAGAGGCATTCATTGCATGTGTAACACCAAGTCTGTAGGGAGGAGTCCTACACAGGAAAGAGATCCAGCCCTCCGGAGTAGTATCAAATAAAACAAAGTCTTCATTTTACATCCATAGAGATATGTGGTAGCCCAGTACAGTAGTTGCACCCCTGTACCCTAGCTGCCCTATCCGGGGTCTCCATTCTGTGACCCCTGGGCCCCCCTTCACCTGTGTCCTATGTACATTCCCAAGTGCCTATGTTATCCAGTGTATTGTACATAAAATGTGTTATGCCTTTAAGAACTTTTGTCATGTGATTGTAACCAGGGAAGGTGTCAGTGACCAGATGACTTGTGGGTGACCTATAGGACCCCCCCTAGTCTCCCCCATATAAGCGCTGGGTGGAGCAAGCTCACTCTCTTATGCTCTTCTCTACTGAGTTGCAGTAAGGTCAAGTCCTAGGTGTGTGTCTGGAGTCCAGAGGAGGCCAAAGTCTACCACGCAGCCACAGATCCACAAGTCCATTACACCCCAGGTCCAAGTCAAAACCTGGTAAGCCACAAACTGGGTAAAGTCAGTCTCAGTCAAGTCAGTCAAGCAATCTGTATCAAGTCAGCGTGGCCATGCATCAAATTGTCCAAGTCCACTATAAGTCCCAGCAAGCCCTGTGGTCTCTAAAGTCACTTGTCACCTCCTTGGGCCTAGCCAAGTTGTATAGACTGTTACATCTGTCTGAGTCAGTAAAGCTGCCGTTGTTCCGTAACTTGGCGTCGGAGTAATTATTTGCCACCGTGCCTAGCCCAGGATCCAGCAGCCTACCTTCAGATGGTGAAGGGGTTAAACCACGCCCTGGCGTCACGCACACAAGGAGTGAATGCCATCTGCCTCTAGGGTAATTCCATCTGCCCTCATTACACCCTCACCACAGATAAAAATACATCAAGGCGTAATGTGAATAAATAGTAGCAGGAAAAGAGAGACACTCAGCACGGAAATGTAGATAAATGGGATCTTGTATTTAGGATGCTCTGTGGAGATGTCCGTGCTGTAGCTAAACCAGGGGGTGCATTCTTCCAAAACAAAAGTCCATAAACATCCAGGAAATAGAAGAAAAAGAAGACAATTGCACTCACCCTTATGTCAGCAAAATGTGGAGGGACTTTATTTAGACATCCAAAGTGCAGTTATATCAAACAGGAGAAGAATATACAAGCAGCTCCAGGAACTGCAGGAGGAGCGGTGATGGCCCCGGTTCACAGTCAAAACGCTGCTTGGTCACGCTTACCTCCGCTGTTGCCCTACCACGGAGACCATGTCTGTTTAACACGGTGCCATGTGCAACAGCGGAGGTAAGCGTGACCAAGCAGCGTTTTGACTGTGAACCGGGGCCGTCACCGCTCCTCCTGCAGTTCCTGGAGCTGCTTGTATATTCTTCTCCTGTTTGATATAACTGCACTTTGGATGTCCAAATAAAGTCCCTCCACATTTTTGCTGACATAAGCATGAATACTATTCTTTTTCTTCTATTTCCTGGAAGAATGTGAATAAAAGCACCAATGCATTTTGTCTCTCCTTTCTCAAGGCATATGGAAGCTGTACAGTTGGTCTCAGACCAAAGCATTTTGTACAAGGCAGGAAGCCTGTACAATGTCACACAGTGCTACTGTTCTGTACTGTGGTGCTGTAGGCACTTCTTGTGCCATTCTGTGATCCTCTACAAAGCTGTAATCTTCTACAGCAAAGAGATTCTGTATGAATTAGGGCTTATTAATACTGCAGATATTCAGCAGGCAGGATTTCGACCTAAAGCAGAGGCAGCTGCAACAATCGTCTGTAGGAAAGCGCCCATAGCCGGGAAATGCCATCTGGCGGAATACCACCCCTAAAAAGGAACATGTTCATTTTGTGGGCGGATGTTCATTCTGACACTAGAATTCCACTGCGGCGATTCCGTAGTTAGAATAGAACAACAGAATGCAGTGTAGATGAGCCCTCAACCCTTAACGACCTATAACGTGTGTACATGTCATTGTGCTGTTAAGGGTGTATGACACAGGCTCCTGCCTTGAGCTTGCACCATACCGGGCGGCCCTCAGCTGATTACTGTAGCTGAGGGATGCCGTTAATAGCCGGGGCGGCTACTAACCCTTTAGATAACCGGTGACAGCGGCTTCTAAAGGGACATTTCAATGACCCCTGGTGGTCTAGTGGGGTGAATGCCCCCCCCCACCCGCAGTGCAGGGGTAAAGGGGGACGATCCATTGCAGAGGTAGCCATTGGGCTTACCTCTCCTTCCTGCCTGTCTGTGGCTCTGGATTAATAGAATTGTGTTTTTTTTATCACATCATATCCCAGAAAAATGTACAAAACAATCAAAAAAGGCTGATCAATACCACAATGGTACCCATAAAATCTACAAATTACGGCACAAAAAATGAGCCACCGTACAGCTGTATACGAAAATATAAAAAAGTTAGAGGGGTCAGAAAATGGCAATTTAAAAAAAAAATATTTTTCTAAAAAGTTTCGAATTTTTTAAATTTAGTAAAACATGACAGAAACTATACACATTGGATATTGTTGTAATTGCGCTGACCTAAAGTATCAAGATAACACATTAGTTTGTCTGTACGCTGAGTGGCGTAACTCAGCACTATTCACTTCAATGGAGCTTAGCTGCAATACCAGACACAACCCGTGGACAGGTGTGGCGCTTTTTCGGAAAGTAAGCAGCCAAGTTTTTGTAATTCGGGACAACCCCTTTAAAGGGGTACTCTGGTGGAATGGAGGTATCAGCAGAGAGCACTGTGGTCAGACAGAAAAGACATTCAAAAAGAAAAGAACTTCCTCTGTAGCATACAGAATCTGATAAGTACTGGAAGGATTAAGATTTTTAAATAGAAGTAATGTACAAATCTGGTTAACTTTCTGGCACCAGTTGACTAATAAAATAAAAAATAAATAAATAAAAAGTTTTACACCGGAGTATCTCTTTAAGGAGAAGACTTTAGTTGTTGCCTTATTATAGCTCTGTATACTTTGTGGTTTGATTTGATTTGTATTTGGGAAATATGACTGGTTACATTTTAAAAGTTTCTGTAAAGGGGTATTTCGAACAAAAACATTTTATCCCCTATCCAAAGGATAGGGGATAAAATGTCTGATCGTCGGGGGCCTACTGCTGAGACCCCCGTGATCTCCCTGCAGCACGCGCATTCTATAATGTGACGTCACACCACGCCCCCTCCATTCATGTCTATGGGAGGGGGCGTGACGGCAGTCACGCCCCCTCCCATAGACATGAATGGAGGGGGAGTGGCGTGTCGTCACGTCCCCAGTCCCGGAAACCCGGAAGTTTCCGAAACTGGAGATTAAGCACCTGCATAGAATGTGGGTGCTGCAGGGAGATCGCGGGGGGTCTCAGCAGTGGGCCACCCGCGATCAGACATCTTATCCCCTAGTCTTTGGATAGGGGATACATTTTTTTTGCCTGAAATACCCCTTTAATCTTTTATTATTCCTTGATACTATGGATATAATAACAGACACATTCTATTTTAAAGCCAATACGCTATGCTACTACTATGCCATCCTATAGTACCCCTTCAATGCTTTAGCGGATTGAACAGTGTTTTATATTACAAAGAGTTCTCACATCCTTTGCCAATTGCACTTTTACCTGCTCTTATAAACCTATGAGAAACTGACACAAGTATCTGAAGTGAATAGACACACAAAGCAGATGCAACAGGCAGAACATTCCAGTCAGCACCTGCTGCCTGGTTTACAAGTTTTACACGGATAAACAATTAACGAATATACCGAGAGGGATACCTGACTCCATGGCGCTCGCTCCTAAACAAAGATCGCTTTTCAATGCTCCCAGGGCCAAATAGGCATTCTATTAAAGCAGGAGCGTGAAATATTGTTTTATGGGATGCATGTCATTTACATACCATAGAATGTGGAATGTGAGGAATTTCACAATAGGGATAACTGAAACATTTCCCCCCATACTTTATAAACTGCAAATCAATGGACCATCTGCCACCATGTCTATTATACATGAATGCTGCATAAATGTCCCAGACAGCTGCCAGGAACTTCAATATATCTCCCATGGATAATAATTTATGTGTGCCCAACACGAAACTCGACCTGAACCCTAATACATTCGATAAAAAATCTCAGTATTTATATTTACATAACTTTAAAAAATTAAAGAAGCACTCCGGGATGTATTCATTTTCTTATTTATTTATTTCTGCCTAGACAGTGCTACATAGGCAATAATAAGAGAATAATGTTTATGTATGCCGAGTGCTTACCTGTTTTAGCTGATGTGGCAGGCATGGTTTTGGCTCCATGCAATTCAATAACTGAAACTGATTACTATTGATGCCTACACGCTAGGGGAAAAGTGTCTCATCACGGGGCGGGGGGCTGGGGTTTGTCTGCCCCCTCTATACATCTCTATGGGGATGCACAAACGCTGTGACTCTCCCTTAGAGATTCACAGTGTGGTGGTCAACACAGCTCCATGCTTGTTGCAGTGATTGCTCCATGCAGTAGTAGAGCCGGGGCGCCAGACAGGAGATTGCAGCGATCAGACACGTATTCCCTATCCTGTGGATAGGGGATAACACGTTAAGTAGCGTAGTTCCCCTTTACGGCCCCAAAAGCATGCCAAGGAAAGGGTTAATAATAAATAAGTATCAGGTGTTCATATCTTCCCATGATTACTGGACAATTAGCCTGGCATGTGAAGTATGTCTCTTCTGTTCATTCCGGTAGACTGGAATTTTTATGCTACTTATTTCTACACATTCCTACACATTCCATGCTCTGATAAGTATTATACGTACACACATCTGTGCACCCCAAGCAAACTGTAAAATAATATGAGTCACACCTTCTTCCGTGTCCAGGTATGATGTCCACATGCATAGCTCGAGGTGCTGTTCCTGCTGCTCCCAATTACCGTATGTCTCTGGGAGTTGTAAACTGTGTGAAATAGCCCACTAAGCTTTTTACACAATCCGGCAGCCATCTTCAGCTGCTGCGGTATTACACAGTAATCACATAAAACCCATAGACAAATATTGATAAAAACTTTCCAAACACTTAAAAAGAAATGCTCATTACACCCTATTAGCTTGTAATCCACTTTTCATGTAGGACCCCCATTGTGATTTTCAGACAGTTAAGCCTAATTGTTTTGTGTATAGTCACCGTGTATAAGAAAACTTCTCATTAGAAGACGTCATGAGGACTTTTATTTGTGATGGCTGCAATAGAAAAAATGCATTTCAAAAACAATAGGTACAGGCAATGAGGTTTAAGGACTTCAGGGCAGCATTTAGTGTATTGTAGTTAAATACATATACGACTGTCCTAAAAATGTATTTTGTTTACACTGTCTTTCAATATTGTATTTTTCCTTTTTTTCCATTTGTAATCCACTTGAACATATGGAATGTTCTGCGAAGTGCACTTTTCTTGTCTATATTGTAACATAGGGCTAATTTACATAACAAAAGCCTTTGTGGCTTCAAATGACATCCCTATAGACTATTACGGACCAGTAGACATTCTGGTGCCACTGAATGGGGCCTCAGCATTGCTTCTATTGTAGAATACCTTCGTATTATAGCATGATTCTGTATAAAATTAAAAGCACAAGAAGATAGTTTGGATTCAGTTTAATTGAACTTTACTGCGATGTACAATGGCCGACATTTATCATTGTATTTAGACTGTTTTTCGTGTCTAGAAAAGGCGGAAAAAAGCTGCAAGCAGGGTTTATTTGCCCTTTTTTTGCGCCTTTTGGTTTACACATGTCTGCTTATTTTGAGTTACAATCGACTGATTTTGGCAATACACATGATATGGAAGAGATTTATGACCTGCGCCTTTGTGTGAAAAGGCGTAAAAAAGGTGCAAAGCCACTGAAAAGTCTTTAAACTACACCAGCTCAGACTTAGCTTTTTGGTGTATGTGAAGAGTAAAATTTCAGAAAATGTGACCTGTACAAAATGTATGAAATGCTCTGCGACCATTTAATAAATTTGGTGCTCCTACACATTACCAGCACACAACAAAAAGGTGTGGAAAATGCTTTACTTACACCTACAGTGATAAATGCTTCACTTACACCTACAATGATAAATGCTTTACTTACACCTACAATGATAAATGCCGGCCATGAAAAACAAGGTTCCATTGGCGTACAACATTTTTCAAGCCCTGAGAAACAAAAAGATTCCATGATATTTTTAAGTTTATTATCAAATCTTATTGTTGTTATTGTAAACATCACTTTTTTATTAGTATTATCAGTGTATTTGTATAATCCCTTTGTTTCCTTTGTTGATAAAGTGAATATTCTCATTTACAACAGATAGTAGAGATCACATGTCACTGCTTTCTCCCATGTATGTATTTCTACACCTACGTCCAGAGTGAAGTATTGTACAAATATGTCAAAAAAGCATGACGGTGTTCTTAGTTTTGGACAGGATAAGACCTGCACAGCAGGTGTATGACGAAAATCCCAACAACGCAGCCACCAATAGAAGGGAAATCTTTTACGCAATTAAAGGTTTTCCTACCTAGCGACCAAATGTTTCCTTTTTTTTGTGAAATCTCATTAACAAAGTGAATTGTGGGGAGTGGGTGGGGGATGAAGCTACTGTAGCGTGTTATACAACAGCTTTGCTTTAGACACTAAACAAATACAAAAAGCACAGTTTGTTAGGATAAACCTTACATTTATGATGCACCTCAGTGACGTTTCCACTTGTGCAGTGTTTTGTCTTGTTCAGTATAAAACATCAGCCACAAATGATATACAAACATCTACTTTATATCTTTGACTGGAACAAGTCCCAACATAAAAAACGACTCCCCGCTGGGTTCTTCCTCCTCCCAAACAAAAGTTTACTTAGCCAGGGATCTATATTGTGAATTGCAATAGCTTGTGTTTACTAAACACCTGGGGTGATTGCTTACAGAGACAGGCCATATTTTAAGATGCCCCCCTTGTTTCAAGTCTTTTCCCTTTAACTCTCTGTAATTAAAAAAGGGTAGGGTAAAGAAAACGAAGAAGAGAAGAAAAGAAAACAGCCCAGCAAGAGTCTTCTAGTACTATCACATTCTATTTGTTTTCTGTAGCCAAATATAAAGCCATGTAAAAAAAACATAGAAAACTGTTTAGCTGCCAAGTTGCCCATGTACATTGGATAAAGGCCAACCTATTAGTAATGTACAATGGGCCAGTTCAATTTTTATCTGCTGTTGTAGTAAACAAGAAATGGTTAATTTGGAATTCCATATTTAGGTTAAGACTACTTTCACATCTAATAAGGACCCTACTTTTCAGGTATATGTTGGTATACTAGGGACTGCGTCTAGTCATTATCGATTGCAGATTGTTTTTTTTCATCAGTCAGCCATTCTTATGAGACTTGTGACATATTAGTATACACTTGGAAATGGACCAGATGTAGTCCCTAGTAGACTACATTCGGTCCTTTTAACTTAATGGGCCAAGCCAGGGTATGCCGCAGTATGAGTTAGCATACATTCTTCTGGTAAGCCAGTATTTTTTCTCAAACCTTTATCAGATGTGTACATTGCCTAAGTATAGGTGAGCCAAATGGATATTTGACCAAAATAGCTATTATACATGCGTGACATAAAGAACCCCTGAAAATGTATATGAAATCTAATATATGTAATGATTACTTGAAATGTTTAACAAAAGTAAAATTGCACACAGTGTCCTAGAGTTCTATTTTTTTTATTTAGTTCTTAATGCCATTCTTTTTTGTCAACACAGTATGACATAGTGTTTACATTAGGGTGCCTTGAACCCACCACTGGAATTCATCCTGGGGGCCCACCTTACAGCAACATACAAATATTACCTGCTAATCTTTAGGTGTCATGTACATGATTGTGCCGTTATCACTTAACAGTGTGCAAAACAGTACTGTATTGTACACAACACTATATTAATGGGAGTTTTGTGTATTATTTTCCCTTTGCATCACCAACCTAATGGCTGTGCATTGCCATAGTATTTCCCCTAAAACAATTTTTAATGCCTACACAGCTAAGTGAGCATTTTAGTAGAATGAGCTATAGTTTTTATCGGTACCTGCGGTGCCGGGAGAGTAATGGTGTCTAGGGTGTTGCAGTAAAAGTGTTGGGTGTGGTGGTATTAACCCTTGAATATCGTGACGCCAGGGTGAGGTTTCCTCAATAGTAATGTTCCTACCGCCAACCGTCCCACGAACGGCAGGGAGAAATAACGGAATGGCCACAGCAGATTTTATGAAGTAAACTGAAGAAACTTTACTTGCAGATTTTATGCAATGGTATTGAACATAACAGTCTTTTCAAGAGTGAACCGGGATACAGGTTCCTCACAGGTTTGCTGGGACTTGGAAGCAATGAGCTTTTGATGCTAGCCACTGTGCTGCTATTTTAGAATATTTGAGCTGATAGTAGTCACACAGGATTCAGTAGTTTGAACTTTGAGTAACTCACGTTTTGTGGCTGCAGGTTCTTAGACTTTGGGCCTAGCTTGAACTGAATTGATGCTGATGAGATGATGAGATGTGCTTGGCTTTGTAGTCCGGCAATAAGAGAGAGAATTGATTGACTACAGCCCTTTATATAATAAGGGGCTGGACTAAGCTCATTGGTCAGCAAACTCTGGGTACATCACAAGACCTCCAAAGGTCCTTAAGCATATCATATATTGCAACTGTGTATCACGTGACCACTAAGGTCCTATACATATATTTCCTATACATTAAATTATATGTACGTTAAATAACACATTTATATGAGGTGACTAGGGGTAAGCCCTACATGAGAGCCCTATGGATATGGAGGGACTCTAGCTGTGGGGACCTTAGACAAGGGACAGGACCAGGTCCTATACCGGGAAACCACAGTACCATTTTGTGGTAGAGGATATGTTCTTTCTTTTTTATACGTTAGCCTAGTACCCCTAAGTGATGAGATGTTTCATTCAAGTATCCCCTAGGAAACTATCAGTTGTAAATCTTGACTAAATAAAGCTAAGCTCACTCTGGTGCCACAGGCTCTGTGTAAACTTTATGTCAGCAGTTCCCTCCCAGATTAGATACCCCTATACTAATTTGACTGGCCTGTATGTAATAATGTCCCTGTAGTTAATAATAGTCCCTCCTGTAGCCAGTAATAATACCCCTTTCCTAGTAACAATGCCCCCATTAATAATGCCCCCTTCCCTAATAAGAAGGCCCCCTCTAGTCAGTAATAATGCTTCCAGTTGCCAGGTATGTCCCCTGTAGCCAGATATGACCATGTAGCCAGTTATGCCTCTAGTAGCCAGGTATGTTGCCTGTAGCCAGGAATGCCTCATATAAACACTACTGTCTAATACAAACTTTACAGGCACCAGGGCAGTGGCTAGCATGCACAGCAGATGATGGGCACTTTGTGAGTGAAGGATGGCGGCTGCATCGGGTGGGAGGTGCTGGAGGAGAATGAGCTACTGTCATCCTTGAGAAAGCCACGTCAAGTGGTGAAACATGTAGGATGTAGCAGTACATACAGATCTACAATTGGTTCAAATACAGAGCATAGTGCACGCTGCAGGTGCACTTGCCCACTGGCAATTGTCATTAGTCAGTGCTATTAATATAGCACTGAATATCCTCTCCCTGAACTAAATTGTAATAAATACAATTGTACTGGATCCTTGAAATAAAAGGATACCAAATCCAGTACCTGCACCTAGATATATAGGGTTTGGATTGTGGATACTAGGATTGTGGATACATTACTAGTAGTTAGTGGTTGTGTTTTTAATCCTCTACATTTGTACATAGTAAAATTATAAATAATAACAATAATAAAAGTTACGTTTTATAATGGAGGGATACATGGGGGTGTAAGTGTCTACTGGGCACCATTGTTGTTGGTACCATTGTTGTACCCTTCCCTCCAGCTGGGGCATATTTGTTTGTTGATCTACAAGAGCAGTGACTGGAGCCTCAGGATGTTGCTGAATGCTGACTAATGCCAATAACAATGCTGCTGGGGGAGGGAAAATGGTGGGCAGGCGGCTTCACGAGCAATGTCAATGGGCACTTCAGGACATTGCTGAATGCTAACAATGTTCAAGTGCAAGGCAGGTATTTTTGGTGCATTGCCTCCCTCCGGGTTATGCATACCACAGGTTGAGAAACACTGCCTTAGGGGACTTCTAAAAGTCTGATCACTTGTGCAGTTCACTGCAACCCTAATGTATAGCAATGTACTTTTTTTCCCACTTTTTTTCTCTTACATGGCCTGGCGGCCATGACAACCAATCAGTCAACTATGGATTGAGGTGTAAACAGGGGTCACCAGATGGTGCGAACCTTCTGATCTCTGTAAGTGAGTGGGCCACCTTTCAGATATTTATGACATATCTAGTGAGTAGCCTATAAATTCCTAAGATGAGAATACTCAGTTAAGAGGTTTTCTTATAGTATTCAATATTCTGGTAGCTCTCAAGCTTTAAAGGGGTACTCCAGTGGAAAAAAAAGTGTTTTCAAATCAACTGGTACCAGAAAGTTAAACAGATGAGTAAATTACTTCCATTTCAAAATCTTATCCCTTCCAGTACTTATCAGCTGCTGTATACTACAGATATGCTACAGATAAATTAGTGAAGTTCTTTCCAGTCGACCCACAGTGCTTTCTGCTGAGACTTCTGTCAGTCTCAGGAACTGTCCAGAGCAGGAGAGGTTCGCTATGGGGATATGCTTCTAATCTGGACAGTTCCTGACATGGACAGAGGTGTCAGCAGAGAGCACTGTTGTCAGTCTGGAAAGAACTGCACATTTTTTTTCTGTATTATACAGCAGCTGATAAGTACTGGAAGGGTTAAGATTTTTTTAATCTAGATAACTTACAAATCTGTTTAATTGTCTGGCACCAGTTGATTTGAAAACATTTGTTTTCCACTTGTTTCCCCTGGAGTTCCCCTTTAAGGCTACATTCACATGTTAAAGATTTGATGAGGATTTTGTACTCCATTTTCCTGTTACAGCAAAAGATCAGTGCAGATTTTTGTCTTTGCCACGGAAAAAAACATTCATGGGAATAATGAGCATAAACACAGAATATTTCCATCAGTGAATTTAGCCTAAGGAAAGCTACTCCCAGCAGACCCTAAAGTTGGGAGTTGTAGTTTTCCCACAGATAAAGGGAATGACCACAGAGCCTTTTGATGATAGTGAACATGTAAAAATGTATTTATTGACCTAGTTCCCTGTCTGGGAGGGCCTGAGAGGGAACTTTCTTTTCGTCCTCAGGGTATGTTCACACGGCACAATGTCCATGTGGAATTCTGCCGGTATATTCCTGCAAGGACATTCCGCTGCAGCAGATTCGCATCGATTTCAATAGGATTCTGCTGCACTATGCACACGGCGGAAATGTTTCTGCTGCTGAAATCCGGATTCAGGCGTCTGCAGAAAGAATAGGCTTGTCTATTCTTTCTGCGGATTTAGCTCGGAAATGCATTGCCGTTTATGAGACGTCACTTTTCCAAGCTAAATCCGCAGAAAGAATAGACAAGTTTATTCTTTCTGCGGACGCCTGAATCTGGATTTCAGCAGCAGAAACATTTCCGCCATGTGCACAGTGCAGCAGAATCCTATGTTGTATCATCTGCCGGATTATTCCACCCATGTTTTTCGGACATTCCGCATATTTTTGACTGTGTGAACCCGGCCTAAGCCTGCCACCTGAGCTTACCTGGGGTCCGTGCCTCTTGGCACACTCTCTCTGTTATATACACGTTGGCACAAGATGGAGATCTACTGTGTTATGTTCTCACACATTACCAGAAAGCTCCAATAAAGAGCTACAGCTTTGTACTTGAATCCTGATTTGACCATTACACCTTACAGTTGGTTGGGCCCTTAGCTATTGTGTTAAACCCTAAAACACACACATTAAAAACTGCACCAAGCTGCTGTAATGTTTGCAATCATTAGCAATAATTCTTGTGGATATTTTCAATTTTCGGCTTTAAAAAATTCCAGTAGCTCATGTGCATATCTGCATGTGATTCTGTTTTTAACCACACTGTCCCGGGGCTTGGATTGCAAATATTTTTTTTTTCTAGATTAGAAAATGAATACTATGGGTAGGGTCACATGGAACGGATCTGAATTTTTATTTTATGCTGTTCATCTGCCGACGAGGCGCCCTACAGTGTGCATCCAGCTGTGCCTGCTAGTAGTGGTGGATCAGACACACAGCGATCTGTGAGTCGCTGCTCGCATGCGCAGTGTACTTGCAAACATTGCGGCCTACAGTGTGCCTCCAGCTGTGCATGTTCATAATGGCAATCTGCCTCTACGAGCAGGCACAGCTGGAGGCACACTGTAGGGTCCATCATCAGCAGATCTGCAGCGCAAAATATGCTTCAGATCTGTTCTGTGTCACCCTACCCTAAAACTGACAAATCTCAGCAGTAGAAGCTCATAGAGGCCAATGAGATTTTCAGATCATGTAGGTATCATTTCTGAAATAGTGTCATTGCTGATTCTAATCTGTGACCAATAGGATTTTTCAGCCTGTCCCATCAGACTATTCACCAGTGAGATGACATCCATTCCCAGCCTATGC
The DNA here is from genome assembly GCF_029499605.1 of Hyla sarda. Taxonomy (NCBI): domain Eukaryota; kingdom Metazoa; phylum Chordata; class Amphibia; order Anura; family Hylidae; genus Hyla; species Hyla sarda. The sequence continues at coordinate 226,236,756 of NC_079189.1, forward strand.
ATGTAGGTATTGGAAGGCAACTTGATCAGTAAACAATTGGTCACAATATATGCACAGCATATGAAAATGACTGTTCCTACCAAGGCAAGGGGAGGTGCCAGCACTACTAAAGTGAATTACCGAAGTAAAACAAATGATGAGAGTCTTTATGATCCAATCAGCACAAGGGGTGACACCTGATTAAAGTGATGAGGCCGGGATCCAATTAACAGTTTGGAAATGTTTGGAATCTTCTCAGTTGTTACCTAAGGTAAATAGTTTATTCTGTTGATATAGTAACAAGCTAACTGTGGATTTAATTGATTCCTATTCAGCAGTCAAGGTTGCCAACTGTCTGAACTGTCTGACATTGCATTTTTTGGCTGGTATCAGTAATAAAAAAAAAAAAGACTTATCCGTTTTTTTTTTTTTATGACAGAAGAGTTTGCGTTCGTTAATAACGAATTTACAGGTCATGGTAAATGCTGACTATTTGGCAACATGGTCAGTAGGTGCTAGTTTACCTAGGGAGCCGTGCAAGAATAAGAGAGTTGTTGTGTCCACTGGAGAAGACTGACCATAACATTGGGCCATCTAATAGGACCCTTAGTTCTAATTTGGCATAATTTGTGTTTAACGCCCGTGGTCTACTCACAGCAGCGATAGCGGCAGCTGTCTTCTCTGCGGTTCAGTCTGTGCCTCTTCCTACATAATGCCTCGGTATCTTAATAAGCTGTCTGGCCATGTTGGGATTTGTAGTTTTGCAAAAGTTGGTGACACAATGCTCATTTGCATATTTGGAAAATGAAGGCTATTGCTGTAATGCAGTATTCTATGAAAAAAGCCAAAGGGTGTTTCTGCACCTATTGAGCACCCTTCTTCTCAACTCTAATTCTGGACACCCCAAGAGATTGCACCCGCTATGCAAATTGAGCAACTCTTTCGTTTGTAAAGTTCTATAAAATTAGTCATGTAATCCAGCAAGTCAGCTGCTCCAGGCACACTTTTTGGGGAATCCTATATTTGTTAGAAATATCTCCCAGTGATAAGTTGCTCAAAGGGTGTTCCCCACAACTAGGTATTATTTGTCAAGGAATCTGGTAGAAAGTGTGTGGTGCCACAGAGATGCAAGATATCGTTTTCAATTCCTGACGCCATGGCACCGTTAGCCTATACACGGTCCGAGGTGGAGAAAGCTTCTCCTGGGCCATACATAGCAGTAAGAAACCCACCGATGTTGGGTTACGGATAACTGTCTTTTACTGAGCAGGTGTAGATGTACAACACACAGTACAGAGTAAAGTAGAAGGGATGCAGTGTAACCCTTGGGAGCCCTGTTGCCTTGCTGGGATGTATGGTGCTTTTCACCCACTTGAATTGTACAGACGAGATTTGAGACTTGAAGATATCCCACGCTGACTAGGGTTCTGACAAGGACTTTACTCATCAATGTACGAGGAACACTTGCAGAATGGCAGGGCTGATTTGAGAAGATAATTTCTTTAGGCTTCCCTCTGCGTTCACCACACACATCTTCTAGCTCCTTTCCACACTGGACTCAGCACACTTTAAACTCCAACAGAACTAGAACTCAAATGAACCAGGGCAACTCCTCCCCCCTACACTATATACAGGAGAATTACAGTAAATATAATAAAGTGCATGAACATGATAAACATTGTAACAGTGGGCCCAACACAAGAGCAGCAGACATGCCCGAGGAGATCCGCAGCCCACAGCACAGCCTTTGGTGCTGGGACACCACAAGTGTTTTATTCCGCATCACATGAGAAATGAGATAATACACATTTCTAATGGAAATCAATGGGCTGACTGCAGGTCCTCTAAAGGTAGGGATGTTCTTTGCTACAGCTCTCTGTGTAGATTATAGGTTGGTTTAAAAAGATTTCCTTCACCTCTAATCTCCCACAAGTCATGACCCTACATTAACCCTCTAGGCAGCAGCTGACTCATGCCTGACCAATTAAACAGACTTCAGAAATCATGGTTCAAAGTCAGAACAAGTCAGAGGTCATAAGAAACGGAGATGGTCAGGAAACAAATTTAGTGAGCAAGCCGAATAATGAACTTCACATATGCTTGGCTGAAACATAGGACAATACACAATATAAATCTCAATCATAGAATGTGGTAGTATCTTGTAATACCTTTTTTATTGGACTAACAGTATTTTGTAGAGACAAGCTTTCGGGAGTCTTCCCTTTATCAAGTTAAAAGCATTTCTGAGCTCATAAGTAGGACAACAGATAGAGAATATAGCTACTCCAAACTTAATTAAAAAGAAAAATATTAATGTAGCTTGTCAGACTTAGGGGCTTTTGCTCCTCTTTGGAAATGTTGGCGATGATGTTGCCTATGACAGCCATACAATGTAATAATTAGCAGCAGATTCAATTGAGTTTACCAGGATCCAGGTACAAGGTGGTCTTCTGTAAACAGGAGCAGATGTTGGAGGGGCGGCCATTTGTCTGGTCAGCCTTCTAATCTTACTCTGAGATTTGAAGCAGATTGTGGAGAAGCTCAGATGACAGCCAGCTCTGGCGAAGACTGTCCATATCAACATTTGGGTAGCACCTTAGTGTCCAAGACTGTGGGGATCCACATCAACATGCTCAGCGAAATGTAACAATGATTATAAAGGTTGTGTAGGGACTATTTTTTTATGTGCAAATCTACTTAGGCCTGTACTCCCCTTCCCTGATTTACCTGTGCCGTCATTCTGTTGGTTCTTGGTCCCATTGCTAAGCACTTTTTGGAGTCACTTTAAACACCATTCACTGGCAGCAGTGGTGTCCAGTGATTGGCTGAGAGGACATTCCCTTGTATTTAGGCTGGAATTCCACTTGTTTTTGGAGGGAAAAACGCCAAGAAAAAACACCAATTCTGCCGCAAGGCGTTTTTTCGGCCGAAAAAAACGCTGCGGCCAGATGTTAGCTGTAAATCAATGAGAAATCGCAAAATTCTTTATCCACTTGGTTTTTTTCAGTTTGGCGTTTTTTTTATTATCCTTTTGGCGTTTTTTCACTCTTTTTTGGTGTTTTTCAGCGCAGTTTTGCAAAATCACAGCATGTTGAGCCTATGGTGTTTTTTTTCCTGAAATCGTAGTGTTTTTCTCCCATAGAAGTCTATGGGAGTAAAAAAACGCCAAGAAAAACAATATGTGGGTTTTAACTTTGGCGTTTTTTCATGCATTTTTTTATTCTCTTTTGGACTTTAGCGATCCAAAAAAGTGATGGAGATACCTTTTTTAATAAAATTTTGTAGGGTACCATTAAAAAAATTATAATAAAAAAGATGCAGTAGTGATGGAAAAAACTTTTAAATTTTTCTTTTTCATAACAACATTTTTATACATTTTTAAACAGGGATCAATTTATGTGGGCAGGTAAAGCACTTAAAATGTAGCTGAAAATAATAAAAATGTAGTGTGTGTGTTTTTCACTTTTTCCCTTAATTTTTTAGGTGGTACTACTACTCCCAACATGGAACACACACTGTTCCATGATGGGAATAGTAGTACCTGTACTAATTGACAGATTGCCCCGGGTCCGTTGCGATCCTCCTGTATAATATATAGATACGGCCGGCCAATCACAGCTCTCTGCAGGAAATATGAATAGGTATTTATACGGCAGTGCAGGAGATCATAGAAGAGCGGTCGCATCTATACATTATACAGGAGGATCACAGCGGGAGTCAGTAGGGACACTCGCTGGGATCTTTCCTTAACTGCAGGTACTACAGCTCCCAACATGGAATAGCAGCAAAGTGAAGGAGAAAATTCAGATTTTTCATTTTTTACACTCACATGTTCTTGTAGACCCACTTTTTGAATTTTTACAAGAGGTAATAGGAAAAAATGCCCCCCAAAATGTGTAACCCCATGTAAATACCCCATGTGTGGACGTAAAGTGCTCTGCGGGCACACTACAGGTCTCAGAAGAGAAGGAGCCACATTTGGCTTTTGGAAAGCAAATATTGCTGTAATGCTTTTGGGGGGGGGGGGGGGGGATGTCATATTTAGCAAGCCCCTATGGTGCTAGAACTGCAACCCCCCCCCCCCCCCCCACATGGTGTTTGACAAATTTTCGCTAAAGTTGGACGTGAAAGTGAAAAGATTTTTTTCACTAAATTGCTGGTGTTACCCCACATTTTTTATTTTCACAAGGGATAATAGGAGAAAAAGCACCCCAAAATTTGCAACACCATTTCTTCTGAGTATGGAAATACTCCATATGTGGATGTAAAGTACTCTGCGGGTGCACTACAGGGCTCAGAAGAGAAGGAGCGACAATGGGATTTTGGAGAGAGCATTTTGCTGGAATTGAAGGCCATGTACATTTACAAAGCCCCCATGGTGCCAGAAATTTTTTTTTCATTTTCACATCCAAATGTTATGAAAATTTGTCAAACACCTGTGGGGTGTTAAGGCTCACTATACTCCTTGTTATGTTCTGTGAGGGGTGTAGTTTCCAAAATGAGGTCACATGTGGCTGTTTTTTTGGTGTGTTTATGTCAGAACTGCTGTAGCCAGCTGCCACCCCTGTGCAAATCACCTCAAATATACATGGTGCTCTCTCACTCCTGAGCCTTATTGTGCATTTTACATCCACATAATGTGTATTCCCGTACTAAGGAGAAATTGCGTTACAAATTTTGGGGGTCTTTTTTTTCCTTTTATCTCTTGTGACAGTAACAGGCTGGTGTAGACCCAACTTTACCTTTTCATAAAGGGTGAAAGGAGAAAAAGCCCCCCAAAATTTGGAAATACCCATATGTGGCCCTAAACTGTTGCCTTGAAATACGACAGGGCTCCGAAGTGAGAGAGCGCCATGCGCATTTGAGGCCTACATTAGGGATTTGAATAGGGATGGACCGGGATGCAAGTATTACACTTGCCTCCAATACCAAAAATACCCTAAGGCAGTGTTCCCAAAACAGGCTTCCTCCAGCCGCTGCAAAACTCCCAGCATGCCTGGACAGTGAATGGCTATCTGGCAATACTTTGAGTTGATCTTTGCAACAGCTGGAGGCTCCGTTCTGGTAACAGTGCCGTACCAGATGTTTTTCATTTTAATTTTGTGTAGTGTAGTGTTTTTTGGGTACATTCACATGGCCCGGGTTCACAGCAAGTTTCCTGCTGGGAGTTCGAGCTGCAGCAGAAAATTTGCTGCATCTCAAACTTGCAGCGAGAAACTCACTGTAAACCCCTGCCTGTGTGAATGTACCCAAACCACCAGCTGTTGCAAAACTACAACTCCCATCATTCCCTTTGGCTGCCCGTGCATGCTGGGAGCTGTAGTTATGCAACAGCTGGAGGCCTGCTGGTTACAAAATGCTGAGATCTTGTTACCTAACTCAGTGTTTCGCAACCAGTGTGCCTCCAGCTGTTGCAAGACTACAACTCCCAGCATGTATAGTCTATCAGTGCATGCTATGAGTTGTAGTTTGCAACAGCTGAAGGCACATTGGTTGCAAAACACTGAGTTGGCAACCAATGTGCCTCCAGCTGTTGCAAAACTACAACTCTCAGCATGCACTAACAGCCGAAGGGAATGCTGGGACTTGTAGTTATGCAACAGCTTGGGGCACACTACTACAACTTCCAGCATGCCCTTTGGCTGTCTGGGCATGCTGGCTATTGTAGTTATACAACAGCTGGAGGCACACTTTTTCATAGAAAAAATGTGCCTCCAGCTGTTGCATAACTACAACCCTCAGCATGCACAAACTACCAAAGGGCATGCTGGGAGTTGTAGTCATGCCTTCTGCTGTTGCATAACAAAAACTCCTAGCATGCCCTTTTGCTAAGCAACAACAGGGGGCAGCCTTACCTCGTGCTGCTGCTGGTGCACTGGGATCCTCCTAATCGGCGCTGGTCCTGGGGCCCCCGATCCTGCCACAGATGCAGGGGATCGGGGGCCGTTAATGACACCCCCAGCTCTCGCCCTCCGGAATAGGAGTGGGTGCCGTTAATGACACCCCCAGCAGGAGTCCTGCTCACTCCTGCTGGTAAAGGGTGATAGATGCCGTCTTGGACGGCACCTATACCCCTTTTTGTTTTACGGGTCACCGGGGACCCGATTGACCCGGAATTGCCGCAAATCACCGATCTGAATTGATGGGTGATTTGCTGCGATCGCTGACATGGGGGAGTCTCAGGTCCCCCAGGGGTTTGCATGGGGTGCCTGCTGAATGATTTCAGCAGGCATCCCGTTCCATTCACCGCCCGCTTACATGGCGGTGAACGGAAATGTCCAGAGCATACAGGTACGCCCTGAGTCCTTAAGCCCCTGGAAGCCAAGGCGTACCTGTACGCCCTGTGTCCTGGAAGGGTTAAGTATAGAATATGCAAGACTATTAGCCATTTCAAACAATAAGCACATGGCTCATTTTTAGTGACTAGATGCCATGATTTACATTGGATTTCCTATTTTCCTATTGTAACAAGTTTTTTTCCCCGCAGAATTGACTCGTTTACATGAACAATCGCTGATCTATATCCTGTTCTCCTGGGCTTTGGTATCAACAGGATGTACTGGAGATCTATGTATTCAGCGGGTGGATGTTTGCATACGGTATTGAGTGAAGCTTCACACACAGTCACTGTATAGTAGCAGGGTGTGACATGACTGTACTACTTCTCTTTGTTAGGAATTTAAATATGTGTGCATGAATATATGTATTATTATATACGGTATTTATTTATTATATGTTTGTGTTAACCTGGCCACAAAAAGAGTCCTCCCAAGCCCAACATTTCTTGTATTTTACATGTATACTTATGTATAAAAGTAAAAATATAGTTAAGCCTTGGCCTTAGAGTCTTGGTTTGCTATGTGAAGGTTAGTTATTGTTAAAGTGGTTTTCTTGTTAATAATGATAGGTGTAAAAAAAAAAAAAAAAAAAAAAAAGTAAAAATTAAGTAGAATAGTAAATACAGTCCTGGCCAAAAGCTTTGAGACTGACACAAATTTTGGTTTTCACAAAGTGTGCTGTCTAGGTCTTTTAGATCAGATGTTTCTATGGCATACTGAAGGACAATTATAAGCATTTCATAAATTTTTTATCTTTTATTGACAAATAAATCAAATTTATGCAAATACTCAATATTTACATTGTTCACCCTTCTTTTTCAATTATCCCTGGCATGGTGGGTATCACTTACTGGGCCAAACTGATCCCAACGCATTCTAATCAGTGCTTGGCATTTCTCACAATTTCTGTGTTTTTGTTTGTCCACTCATTTTTTTTAGGATTGACCACATGTTCTCAATGGAATTTAGATCTGGGGACTTTTCTGGCCATTGACCCAAATTTCAATGTTTTTCTTATGAGCCTTTTAGTTATGACTTTTGCCTTGTGACATGGTGGTCCATCATGGTGGGGAAAAAAATGCATTGTCCGTCACCAAATTGTTTCTGGATCATTGGGTGAAGGTGCTCTTGGAGAATGTTTAGATCCTGTTCTTTATTCATGAAAGTGTTCTAATGCAAAATTATGACTGGATGAAGAGCAACCCCACACATGTATGGTCTCAGGATGCTTTATTGTTGGCATCACACAGGATTTATGGTAGTTCTCACTTTTCCTTCTCTAGACCATCATTCTTTTAGATGTCCCAAATAGTCTGAAGAAGGCTTCATCAGAGAAAATAACTTTATCCCAGTCCTCTGCAGTCCAATCCCTGTACTTCCGGCAGAATGTTAGTTTGTCCTTGATGACTTCTTTTCTTCCCTACTTGACCCTAGGTTAGCCTCCAGAAGCCTTTGCCTCACCCGGCATACAGATCCTCTGATACCTGCCTACTGCCATTCCTACTGCCATTCCATACGCCTGACAAAAAAGCCGGAACGGCTTTGAAACGCGTTGCGTGGATCCTTTGTGTGCAATAAATTTACCCATATATACTTCTTGTGGCAGCGCGATTCATCTCCCTTTTCTTGGATCTCCTTTTATTTACATTTGCACCTGGACGCTGGGAGCCGCAGCAGCCGCGATTACAGGATTCCTGATCAAGCGCATTGAGTGTTGTGCCTCCATTCGCACAACTTGCATAGGTGAGTGCGTTTTGATTGGGCTCTTCACCATCTCATCCATCAGGTTCCATCCAGGGGTGCGCACCCTGTTCTCTTTGTATTATACTGCCATTCCTAAGGAAGAGCTGTACTAGTGCTAAACTGATCCCATAACTAATCCTCTTTAGGATATGGTCCTGGCAATTGCTCGTATCTAAAATTCCTCCAAGAGCAACTTGTACATATTAAAGGGGTATTCCGGGCAAAAACATATTATCCCCTATCCAAAGGATAGGGGATGAGATGTCTGATCGCCGGGGGCCCGCTGCTGAGACCCCCCCGCGATCTTCCACGCCCCCTCCATTCATGTCTATGGGAGGGGGCGTGATGGCCGTCACTCCCCCTCCCATAGACATGAATGGAGGGGGCGTGGCGTGACATCAGGAGGTTTCCGAAACTGGAGATTTAGCACCTGCATAGAATGCGGATTCTGCAGGTAGATCGCAGGGGGTCTCAGCAGCGGGCCCCCGCGATCAGACATCTTATCCGATAAAATGTTTTTGCCCGGAATACCCCTTTAAGTATTTATATCAACTTGATATTTTTCTCAGTAAACGTTAAAAAAAAACGTATGAAATGCATAAAACCGTACTTCAATATACCACTGAAACATCTGACTAAAACATCCTAACTTTCGGAAGCAAAAAAACTTTCAAAAATACAAATATATGTCAGTATCAAAAATGTTTGCCACAACTGGAAACTTACCCGGTCATCCTGCTACGCCTCTCCCGGATGTTGTTCGTCCATCTCTGTTTATGATTGAGCAGTATAACATAGTTTCTACAGAGACATTTCATTCATAATAATTCTGAACATTATTTTTCAAATAGGAACAACTAGTATACAGCACAGTCTGGCCTGATGTATATATGCCCCTTTTTGTAATAAAATGTATTCTATCCTCAGACATTCATAAATGTATCATAGTACAAAGTCTTTTTTTTTTTTGTCTTTACCTCACTGTGTTTTAACTGCCAAAATTATATATATATATATATATATATATATATATATATATATTTTTTTTTTTTTTTTTATTTGACTGTATTTTGATGCAGTTTGGGGGTAAATATGAAATATTGTGTACATTTTTTTTGTTACTTGAATATTTAGAAAGGAATTTTTTTTGTGTTTTTATACTGTTCACTTTTCACAAAAAATAACCTGTCAAATAATTCCTGAAAATGTTCTCATAGGGTAACCAGAGGTTATAGCTAAGCATTCAACTTTATGATGCATACAGACAAATGCCAACTGGAGTCATTGCCTGATGTTCCTCCTGCTATGTTATTGTGTAGGGCCTATGTTCTCAGGACAAAATACATTGTTTAAAGTCACACGGCATGTCTTCTTTGTGTTATGAGTTGTCATTTTTTCCTTTTTGTTTACAGGACAGGATGCGTAACAGTGGCCTTCTTGTGACAGTGAACGCTCGGGTTGTCTAGCAGTTATAGACGTGTTAGGACAGTGTTGATAAAAGTACACTTGAAGAATGTCTAACTGCCACAAATTGCTGAGAATCAGTACAGAAGACTATTCCCAGCAAGACATCGTAGAATACGAGGTCTATGTCTCATTCCTTGTAGGGCGATTTTTATAGTGAATAAAACAAGCATGAAAATAATAAGAAAGACACGATGAGCAATGGAATCTATCGGAAACTTCCATAAATCACATTAAAAGGAAGTAACTAATATGATATTAGATCAGAATGTAGATAAGGTTAAATATAGCATATTATGCACAGATTGGCCATAATATTAAAACCTCCTTCCTAATATTGAATAGGTCCCCATTGTTCCACCCTAAAAGCTCTGAACCAGCAAGGACTTAATAAGATTTGGAGTTATGGGGTATTTGCCACACAGACATTAGCAGTAGATCCTTTAAGTCCTGTGAGTTGTGAAGTATGGCTGCCACATAATGTAATTGGATTCATTTTTTCAGCACATCACAAGGATGCTCAATTGGCTTAAGATTTGGGGAATTAGGAAACATTCAGGGGCGGCTCTACCATTAGGCGACTAAGGCCTTAGGTCTTGAGCTTGAGGGGCCTTGTGGCCACCTAGTTCGCCCTCCTAAGAATATAAAGTGAGTGGCTAAGCATAAACACTGTACACATTAACACTCTGTATTGGGCTGGAGCATTGCGTCCAGTTGTAAACTGGATTTCCTGCTTCTGTACTGTAGAATAGTGGTGCAGGCTTCTGCTGCAGGCCACATAGCTTGCAGGGAGAGGACTTGAACTATTCCTGGTCACAAAGCGAAGGATGTACTGGGTGCAGAGGCCTCAGTGTGGCAGTGGAGGGAAAGTAAGTGGAATTTTAATTATAGCCATTTAGTTATCCAATTCATCTATCTAATCTAATAGGGGCTGCTACCTAATAGGAGGGATTCCTTACTTACCTACCTACCAACCTACCTACTTACTGGGAGCTTCTACCTAATTGGGGGATTTCCCACCTACCTATTTACTGGGGAATTTACCCAATAGGTGGGTTATCTGCCCCTAGTGGCATCTATTTAAAAGGAAGATTCCTTACCTACCTACTGGGGGCTTGTACCTAATATGGGGAAATCCTTACCTTCTAACTGCTGGGGGCTACCCTTATCGTCAACACACTTACCTACTCACTCATACTGTGCAAGCACCAAGGGGACATTATTTGGAGCACTATGGATATTGAGCAGTTGAGGAATGTGATGGAATAGTACAGAGCCTAAGATGATTGTCTAGTAGTTTCTGCAGATCAATTATACTAACAACCAATATATTGCGAGTAATAATGAGAATATGAACCTATAGATCACTAGAGGAGATCCAAAAATACCCTATTTCCCATATATCTAAAACTAATTATTTATTATTTTTCCTCACACAAAGAAAAAACAAAAAGATTAAAAATCCTGTGTTGTTCACTCCATTATAGGTAATTGCATATTACACTGTCAGCTGTAATCTCCGCAAGCACCTGCAGTGTGCTATGCGGATAAGGAGTTAACACTGTGCTTAAAATCAATTCTCAGCCCCCCTTGACATGTTTCGATGCAAGATGCAGCTTTGTCAAGAGGACAGCGCTGTTACAATTGCAATTAACTATAACGGAGTGAACAACACTAGATTTTTAATCTGTTTGTTTTTTCTTTGTGTGAGGAAAATTTATAAAGAATTAGTTTTAGATATATGGGAAACAGGGTATTTTTGGATCGCCTCTGGTGATCTATAGGTGCATGGTTGGAAGAAGTCTTCATAGCGGTCTGAGTTGGATATAGAAGAAAAGGAAAGAGAACACCTCTAAAAAAACATCACTTGTGAGTCACTGGATCTAAGTGCACTGTAACCTCTTATACGGTCTACAGAGCCTGTGTACAGCTGGTATTTCCCACTATATGGGGGATATTGGTCTGTGTATTCTGGTGTTTGTTTAGTATCAGTATGGTGGTATTATCCAGTTACTATGTAGTGGTAGTGGTCATAATGTGGCATTATTATTTTATGTTTTAAACCCCAATTCTAAGGAAATTCTGCAAGCCCCCCCTGGTCAGCAGCAATGCTGTCACGATGCCGGCTGGCAGGAGGTGGATCCTCTGTGCCAGAGAGGGATTGGCGTGGACCGTGCTAGTGGACCGGTTCTAAGTTACTACTGGTATTCACCAGAGCCCGCCGCAAAGCGGGATGGTCTTGCAGCGGCGGTAGTAACCAGGTCGTATCCACTAGCAACGGCTCAACCTCTCTGACTGCTGAAGATAGGCGCGGTACAAGGGAGTAGACAAGAGCAAGGTCGGACGTAGCAGAAGGTCGGGGCAGGCAGCAAGGATCGTAGTCAGGGGCAACGGCAGGAGGTCTGGAACACAGGCTAGGAACACACAAGGAAACGCTTTCACTGGCACGGTGGCTACAAGATCCGGCGAGGGAGTGCAGGGGAAGTGAGGTATACATAGGGAGTGCACAGGTGAACACACTAATTAGAACAACTGCGCCAATCAGGGGCGCAGTGGCCCTTTAAATCGCAGAGACCCGGCGCGCGCGCGCCCTAGGGAGCGGGCCGCGCGCGCCGGGACAGGACCGACGGAGAGCGAGTCAGGTACGGGAGCCGGGGTGCGCATCGCGAGCGGGCGCCACCCGCATCGCGAATCGCATCCCGGCTGGAGGCGGTATCGCAGCGCACCCGGTCAGTGGATCTGACCGGGGCGCTGCAGTAGCGAGGATGTTGCGAGCGCTCCGGGGAGGAGCGGGGACCCGGAGCGCTCGGCGTAACAGTACCCCCCCCTTGGGTCTCCCCCTCTTCTTGGAGCCTGAGAACCTGAGGACCAGACTTTTGTCTAGGATATTTTCCTCAGGTTCCCAGGATCTCTCTTCAGGACCACAGCCCTCCCAATCAACCAAAAAAAAAGTTTTCCCTCTGACCTTCTTGGAGGCCAGTATCTCCTTTACGGAGAAGATGTCAGAAGAACCGGAAACAGGAGTGGGAGAAACAAGTTTGGGAGAGAAACGGTTGATGATGAGTGGTTTAAGAAGAGAGACATGAAAGGCATTAGGAATACGAAGAGAAGGAGGAAGAAGAAGTTTGTAAGAGACAGGATTAATTTGGCACAAGACTTTGAAAGGACCAAGATAGCGTGGTCCCAATTTGTAGCTGGGGACACGGAAGCGGACATATTTAGCGGAGAGCCATACCTTGTCTCCGGGAGAAAAAATGGGGGGAGCTCTTCTTTTCTTATCGGCAAACTTTTTCATGCGAGATGAAGCCTGTAAGAGAGAATTTTGGGTCTCTTTCCATATGGTGGAAAGATCACGAGTTACTTCATCCACAGCGGGCAAACCAGAGGGCAAGGGAGTAGGGAGGGGGGGAAGAGGGTGACGGCCGTACACCACGAAAAATGGGGATTTGGAAGAAGATTCAGAGACTCTGAAGTTGTACGAGAATTCGGCCCATGGTAGAAGATCTGCCCAGTCATCCTGGCGGGAGGAAACAAAATGCCGTAAATAGTCACCCAGGACCTGGTTAATTCTTTCTACTTGCCCATTGGATTGAGGATGATAAGCAGAAGAGAAGTTTAATTTAATCTTGAGTTGTTTACAGAGAGCCCTCCAGAATTTTGACACGAATTGGACGCCTCTATCCGAGACGATCTGCCCGGCCAAACCGTGAAGACGAAAAATGTGTACAAAAAATTGTTTTGCCAACTGAGGCGCTGAAGGAAGACCAGGAAGAGGAATAAAATGTGCCATCTTGGAAAATCGATCAACGACCACCCAAACAACAGTGTTGCCACGGGATGGGGGTAAGTCTTCAATAAAGTCCATACCAATCAGAGACCAAGGCTGTTCGGGGACAGGCAGAGGATGAAGGAGACCAGCAGGCTTCTGGCGAGGAGTCTTATCTCGGGCACAGATAGTGCAGGCCCGCACAAAATCAACAACATCCGTCTCCAGAGTCGGCCACCAATAGAAACGAGAGATGAGTTGCAAGGACTTTTTGATGCCCGCATGGCCAGCGAGGTGGGAGGAGTGACCCCATTTGAGGATTCCGAGGCGTTGGCGTGAAGAAACGAAGGTCTTCCCTGGAGGAGTTTGCCTGATGGAGGCTGGAGAAGTGGAGATCAGGCAGTCAGGAGGAATGATGTGTTGCGGAGAGAGCTCTACTTCCGAGGCATCCGAGGAACGAGAGAGAGCATCGGCCCTAATGTTCTTGTCGGCAGGGCGAAAATGAATTTCAAAATTAAAACGGGCAAAGAACAGAGACCACCTGGCCTGGCGAGGATTCAGCCGTTGGGCAGACTGGAGATAGGAGAGATTCTTGTGATCGGTGTAAATGATAACTGGAAATTTTGATCCCTCCAGCAGATGCCTCCATTCCTCAAGTGCTAATATAATGGCCAGTAGCTCTCGATCCCCGATGGAGTAGTTCCTCTCCGCCGGAGAGAAGGTCCTAGAAAAAAACCCACAAGTAACAGCATGCCTGGAAGAATTTTTTTGTAGAAGGACCGCTCCAGCTCCCACTGAGGAGGCATCAACCTCCAATAGGAAGGGTTTAGATGGGTCAGGTCTGGAGAGCACGGGAGCAGAAGAAAAGGCAGACTTGAGCCGTTTAAATGCGTCTTCCGCTTGAGGAGGCCAGGACTTAGGATTGGCATTCTTCTTGGTTAAAGCCACGATAGGAGCCACAATAGTGGAAAAATGTGGAATAAATTGTCTGTAATAATTGGCGAACCCCAAAAAACGTTGGATAGCACGGAGTCCGGAGGGGCGTGGCCAATCTAAGACGGCAGAGAGTTTATCTGGGTCCATTTGTAGTCCCTGGCCAGAGACCAAGTATCCTAGGAAAGGAAGAGATTGAGATTCAAACAGACATTTCTCCATTTTGGCATAAAGTTGATTGTCTCGAAGTCTCTGAAGAACCATGCGGACATGCTGGCAGTGTTCTTCTAAGTTGGCAGAAAAAATCAGAATATAGTCCAGATACACAACAACACAGGAATATAAGAGATCACGAAAAATTTCATTAACAAAGTCTTGGAAGACGGCAGGGGCGTTGCACAGGCCAAAGGGCATGACCAGATACTCAAAGTGTCCATCTCTAGTGTTAAATGCAGTTTTCCATTCGTCCCCCTCCCTGATGCGGATGAGATTATAAGCACCTCTTAAGTCCAGTTTGGTAAAGATGTGGGCACCTTGAAGGCGATCAAAGAGTTCTGAGATAAGAGGTAGGGGGTAGCGGTTCTTTACCATGATTTTATTAAGTCCGTGGTAGTCAATGCAAGGACGTAGGGAGCCATCCTTTTTGGACACAAAGAAAAATCCAGCTCCGGCAGGAGAGGAGGATTTGCGGATAAACCCCTTTTTTAAATTTTCCTGGATGTATTCAGACATAGCAAGAGTCTCTGGGGCGGACAGAGGATAAATTCTGCCCCGGGGTGGAGTAGTACCTGGGAGGAGGTCAATAGGACAGTCATAAGGCCTGTGAGGAGGTAAAGTCTCAGCTTGTTTTTTGCAAAATACGTCAGCATAGTCCATATAAGCCTTAGGGAGACCGGTTACAGGGGGAACCACAGGGTCACGGCAGGGAGTACTGGGAACCGGTTTAAGACAGTCCTTGAAACAAGAAGTACCCCAGCTCTTGATCTCTCCTGTGGACTAATCAAGGGTTGGGGAATGGCGTTGAAGCCATGGTAGTCCAAGGAGAATTTCAGAAGTGCAATTGGAGAGGACCAAAAACTCAATTTTTTCGTGATGAGGTCCGATGCACATTAGGAGGGGCTCCGTGCGGTAACGTACGGTACAGTCCAATCTTTCATTGTTAACACAATTGATGTAGAGGGGTCTGGCGAGACTGGTCACCGGGATGTTGAACCTGTTGATGAGAGAGGCCAAAATAAAATTTCCTGCAGATCCGGAATCCAAGAAGGCCATAGTAGAGAAGGAGAAGGTAGAGGCAGATATCCGCACAGGCACAGTAAGGCGTGGAGAAGCAGAGTTGACATCAAGAACTGTCTCACCTTTGTGCGGAGACAGCGTACGTCTTTCCAGGCGGGGAGGACGGATAGGACAATCCTTCAGGAAGTGTTCGGTACCGGCACAGTACAGGCAAAGATTCTCCATGCGGCGTCGTGTCCTCTCTTGAGGTGTCAAGCGAGACCGGTCAACTTGCATAGCCTCCACGGCGGGAGGCACAGGAACGGATTGCAGAGGACCAGAGGAGAGAGGAGCCGGGGAGAAAAAACGCCTCGTGCGAACAAAGTCCATATCCTGGCGGAGCTCCTGACGCCTTTCGGAAAAACGCATGTCAATGCGAGTGGCTAGATGAATGAGTTCATGCAGGTTAGCAGGAATTTCTCGTGCGGCCAGAACATCTTTAATGTTGCTGGATAGGCCTTTTTTAAAGGTCGCGCAGAGGGCCTCATTATTCCAGGATAGTTCGGAAGCAAGAGTACGGAATTGTATGGCGTACTCGCCAACGGAAGAATTACCCTGGACCAGGTTCAGCAGGGCAGTCTCAGCAGAAGAGGCTCGGGCAGGTTCCTCAAAGACACTTCGAATTTCCGAGAAGAAGGAGTGTACAGAGGCAGTGACGGGGTCATTGCGGTCCCAGAGCGGTGTGGCCCATGACAGAGCTTTCCCAGACAGAAGGCTGACTACGAAAGCCACCTTAGACCTTTCAGTAGGAAACTGGTCCGACATCATCTCCAAGTGCAGGGAACATTGTGAAAGAAAGCCACGGCAAAACTTAGAGTCCCCATCAAATTTATCCGGCAAGGATAGTCGTAGACCGGAAGCGGCCACTCGCTGCGGAGGAGGTGCAGGAGCTGGCGGAGGAGATGATTGCTGAAGCTGTGGTAGAAGCTGCTGTAGCATCACGGTCAGTTGAGACAGCTGATGGCCTTGTTGCGCTATCTGTTGTGACTGCTGGGCGACCACCGTGGTGAGGTCGGCGACAACTGGCAGTGGAACTTCAGCGGGATCCATGGCCGGATCTACTGTCACAATGCCGGCTGGCAGGAGGTGGATCCTCTGTGCCAGAGAGGGATTGGCGTGGACCGTGCTAGTGGACCGGTTCTAAGTTACTACTGGTATTCACCAGAGCCCGCCGCAAAGCGGGATGGTCTTGCAGCGGCGGTAGTAACCAGGTCGTATCCACTAGCAACGGCTCAACCTCTCTGACTGCTGAAGATAGGCGCGGTACAAGGGAGTAGACAAGAGCAAGGTCGGACGTAGCAGAAGGTCGGGGTAGGCAGCAAGGATCGTAGTCAGGGGCAACGGCAGGAGGTCTGGAACACAGGCTAGGAACACACAAGGAAACGCTTTCACTGGCACGATGGCAACAAGATCCGGCGAGGGAGTGCAGGGGAAGTGAGGTATACATAGGGAGTGCACAGGTGAACACACTAATTATCAAGGGGCGCAGTGGCCCTTTAAATCGCAGAGACCCGGCGCGCGCGCCCTAGGGAGCGGGGCCGCGCGCGCCGGGACAGGACCGACGGAGAGCGAGTCAGGTACGGGAGCCGGGGTGCGCATCGCGAGCGGGCGCCACCCGCATCGCGAATCGCATCCCGGCTGGAGGCGGTATCGCAGCGCACCCGGTCAGTGGATCTGACCGGGGCGCTGCAGTAGCGAGGATGTTGCGAGCGCTCCGGGGAGGAGCGGGGACCCGGAGCGCTCGGCGTAACAAATGCATACTCTGTATGCATTTCCACTCCCATACATTTACTGGCTGAAGAAGACCTCTTGGGCGAGTTTTGCCTGAGGCCTCACAAAGTCTAGAGCTGCCTCTTGAGACAATGTCAACTCTTTGACATGTCCCTCAATGCATCCATGAACAATTTTGCACGATCCTGCTGAAGAGGGCCACTGTTATTAGGGGATACCGTTGTCATAAAGTTTTACTCGATCTGCATCAATGATTAGGTAAGTTCCACATAAATGAGTTTCTCAGCAAAACATTGGTTAGAGAATCAGACTGCCCTTGCCAGCTTGCCTTCTTCTTATAGTATATCCTGGTATTATTGTATTCTCCAGGTAAGTGACACACATACCAGGCTGTCAACATGAAAATATAATTAATAAGACTAGGCCTTCTTCTTACATTGCTGTGTAAACCAGTTATGACACTAACATGTGCCTGGGCATTCAGACTCTGGCTATCCAGCCCATATGCAGCAAGCTGGGATGCGCTATGTGTCCAGACACTTTTCTATCATAACTTACATTTTTTTCAGCATTTTGTAATTCTTCACTGGTACTGGACCAAACAGGCTTTGCTTCCCATACAAAAAGGAGCATTGGGTCTGTTTGGGGTTCACAAACCTGTTTTGGGTTCATCAGTTGTCTTTCCTTGGACTCCTTCTACTAGGTGTTAACCATACCCTATAAGACCATATTTTGTGTACACCATATTTTGTGTAGACCATATTTTGTGTAGCTTTGACACAATCTGGCTTTAGTGAAGCTGCTTAGATGATTATCATGTCCATTTTCTTGCTTTCAAAGCATTAAAAACTATGGGTAGCTAACCAACAGCTTCTCTATTAAATAGTATCTAACAGGCTTGGAAGAACTACAAATATCAGAAGAACAGTTTTTGGCAATCAAGACTTATTCATAGCTATGAAGAAGGCTTGATTACCGAAATGCTTTAGTCTTCTGGTTATGAATACTATTAAATAAATAACCTGTTGTTTTTATCCCATCTGGAAATGCTAGAGTACACCTTTCTTGGTTTGATAGCAAAAGCTTCTATCTCTCTGTGCATGGAGTTTGGTGTTGGAAACCACACGAGTTGTCTATGTGGCGTTACTGTTTTGAAGCCTTTTGCTAGATACAATCTGAATTGAAGGTCAGCACTGATAGGGCATAGTGACTGATAGATGACTGATAGAAGACTGTTCTTTTACTCACACCACATTAACTTCACTCTACGTACCAGATGCTGATAGCATGCTGTAATTATATTTTATGTCTTTAGTTGTAATATCCCTTACATTAATGACTCCTTAAATACATTTGATTAAACATTTAACATGTAGGGACATCTTTATAACATTTATTACTTTACTACAATTGGAATTAATAGAGAACTGGTTAAGGCAAAAGAGTTAAAGGGGTACTCCGCTGCCACTGCTTTTTTTTAATAATTTTTTTTTTATGTTTGCTGTGTTTTCTTCTTTCCATCCGTGTGGTGTGTGGATTGTACCATCTTTGCTTCTTTTCTGCTCCTTAGTTTGGACATGCATTGTGTTTTCTCCTTTCTTTCATTTCCGTTTGCACACGCTCGACAAACTACAGCTCCCATTATGTTCCCAGCATGTGTTTGCTTCCGCCTGCTTTTACGGTTTGTCCATTCTATTCTTTTGGTTCTGTCCGCCCAGCGCTCCCCTCCATTTTTTATGCTGCCCCTTTCTTAAGCTATTTTGGATTCCCAGCCTTTTTTTTTTTTGTTTCCCCCCAGTGCTGCACAGTTACCAGACTACTGCGCCAGCGCAGTGTGAGGCCATTCCACCAGCACAGACTCAATGCAACCTAGCCTAGCCACACGTGTAGTGCTGTCGCAAAGATTACACAATGGCTTGAATGTACGTTTGCGACCGCCACAGACGCTCATTGATGCAGGATAAGCCAATAGGAAACAAGCATTGAAGTTAGCCACGCCACAGAAAGGAGGATCACTACATGCAAATTTCAACATTTATACTGTCGAAGTGGAAAACACTGAAGACGGGGGGAGGGCGCAGGCACGTCAGAAGGATCAGTGCTGAAGTAACGAACACAAAAGGGCCGACAAAGCCCCCAGAATCTACTTTCTGCAAAGATAAGCAGTGAGTAAACAAACCTTACCCTGGGAAAGCACACAACATGCATAAAGAAAGACACCTCTGTGTCCAAAATGATCCTGCAGTGGAAAATCCCAACAACATTCATATTTAATACTCACACTGCAGAAGTCCGCACCTGAATCATCTGCCTGTACTGTATATCGGCATGAAAAAATACCTTCAAATTAACATTACATATATCTGGTGGAATTTCATTTAGCAGACATCTACACCATCTGAACAAAGCCTAAATCATGATATGCTTATAACCACAGAGCATGGAAATGACACAAGAAAGTATAGCCTGCAGTCTCCTTATGATGTATGAACTGTCAGACTGGTATTGGGTTTCCTAAACCTGTCTTTAGAAACCTGTATTGTTAAGCTTAGTAAATAAAATCTTCCCAGGGGCAATTCTGAAGAGACATTTTATATCTCTGTCAAATCTCATTCACTAACCAATGATGGCCACTAGTTAATACTTTTACACTGATGGGACTTTTAATGGCCCCTTAACACCTGTATTCTTAAAGGGGTGCTCAGCATTTGGAACAAACCGGGAGCTCGTGACATCATAGCCCCGCCCCCTTATGACATAATGCCCCGTCCCTCAATGCAAGTCTATGGGAGGGGGCATGATAGCTGTCACACCCCCTCCCATAGACTTGCATTGAGGGGGTGGGTCGTGACATCATGAGGAGTGGTGGTCTAATTGTCACAAGCTCCCGGCGCTAGCTCCAGCGTTCGGAACAGTTTGTTCCAAACGCTGAGCAGCGGAGTACCCCTTTAAAGAGGTATTCTGTGTTAAAGAAAAATCATGTATTTCTGGGGCCGTATAAAAATAGAAAAAAAGCTATACTCACCTACCCCCAGTTCCCCACAGGTCCCCTGCAGCATTTGTTATGATAATATAGTGTTTACAGAAAATAATGTATTGGGATCTTTTTTTTTTTTATTAAGCAGAGATGCATATAATGGGCAGCAGTAATATACAATTCTATTAAAGAAATGTTCCCACAATTAAGGCAGGAAAGAATAAAGATTTAATTCTCTTTTAAAGAAAGTCTGTCAGTAGTTTTGAGGCATCATATTGGTTACATTTTTGTTATTTATTTGTATTAATGTACAGCAAACAAAGGTATCTTTTCTTCGATCAGCTTTACTGAGAGCTCTATAGCTCAGGCAGGGGTACATCTAGCCTAGATCTTCCCCTAACAGTCAGGCAAAGTGAACCACTTTAGATCTGTTCTCCCCTCTACTCATGGATGGTACAACCCTGGATTAGGCTAGACTACTGTCCCCATTGGTTTCAGTCCCTAGGGGCATTATATAGAAACATCCTCTGTAAGCAGTAAAAATCGATAATTCATTTTAAGTGGAAAGAAGAAGCAAACATTGTAAATATGATTTGTCCTATAAACATGAAGACATATTGACATTAAAAAAGCTTCAAATAGAAACTTCAATACTTAGTTCTTCCTCTTTTTAAGAAAAAAACAAATATATTTATTGTTTCAAATACATTCATGAGAGGCACTTTTATTGAAGACAATTGTTTAAAGGAGTACTACAGTGGAAATTTTTTTTTTTTTAAGTCAACTGGTGCCAGAAAGTTAAACAGATTTGTAAATTACTTCTATATAAAAATATTAATCCTTTCAAGACTTATCAGCTGGTGTATGCTCCACAGGAAATTGCATAGTTCTTTTCAGTCTGACAACAGTGCTCTCTGCTGACACCTCTGTCTGTTTCAGGAACTGTGCCGAGCAAGAGAGGTTTGCTATGGGGATTTACTCCTACTCTGGACAGTTCCTGACACAGACAGAGGTGTCAGCAGAGAGCACTGTGGTCAGTCATATAAGAAATTCAAAAAGAAAAGAACTTCCTCTGTAGCATACAGCAGCTGATAAGTACTGGAATGATTAAGATTTTTAAATAGAAGTAATTTACAAATCTGTTTAAGTTTCTGGAGCCAGTTGATATGAAAATTCTACCTCTTTAAATACAATGTCAGCTGCTAATGATGTTATAAACTGCTGACACTTAAAAAAAAAAAAAAAAAAAGATGTTATGGTAAGGAGACACTTGGTACCTTTCACATATCTGTCTGTGTTTCCATAATGTAATGCTTTTATTCTCTGGTGCTCCTTCCTGCACAGTGCATACAAATTATGCGCAGGTACAAGCTTCAGAAACAGGACCTAGCTTCCAGCTGACTGTCAATCACACACAGACAGGGGTGGGAGGAGGAGCAAGGAGGTATTCCAGCCCTAAGTACTTCAGTGGCTTGTGAATGCCTTTATCACACTGTGCACCAGAGAATAAAAGCATTTTTCTATGTTATGGAAGCAAAGACAGATATAAGAAAGTTACAATTCGGGAGATCAAAACCTGTGCAGAGGAAATATTGACCAGTTGCCCATAGCAACCAATGAGATTGCTTCTTTCATTTTTTAACAAGGCCTCTAAAAAATAAAGAAGCAACCTGATTGGTTGCTATGGGCAACTGATCAACTTTTCCTCGGCACAGGTTTTGATAAATCTCCCCAGTTATTTAGCCCTAACTGTTATTTAACAGAGTAGGTAGATAGATGTGAATTGTAGCTAAAAGATTTCCTTTAAAAGCTTGTTCATGGTCCATTTACGCTATTTTAATTATTTTATTTTTTACCACAGTGGTCAGATGTACCATTTTAGGAAATGGGAATGTATAGATTTTCATTTTTGCTTTACATTTAGGTTTTTTAGACAGTTTTTACTTTTAGTCTCATAAAGCTAACTTCTAATTGGGCTTTCATAGGGGAGAGGGACCCGTCTCTATGAGCCGGAGAGCAGAGACATAACAGCAGATCTCACTGCAGTGACATCGAGGCATCATTGTGTTACATGCTGGACGGCCATTCTTTGTAGAATTACATTTACCCTACAGCCACCAAATGTATAGTAAAAGCCAAATCTGGTAGCAAGATAAGCTGTCTACATTTGCATTGCAATGTAGCCAGCCTCTAGTGAGAGGTACCCTCTAATGATTTCTGGGATTTTCTTAAAGGGGTTGTGCGCTGCCCTGACTTTCGGAGCTCCGCTCACAGCTTCCGGAAGTTCATTACTCCGAACGCTGTGTGCGGGCTTCCGTGTTCGCGGCCACCGGGCGTGACGTCACGCCCGGCCCCACGTGACGTCTCGCCTGGCCCCTCATGACGTCTCGCCCACCCCCTCAATGAAAGTCTATGGGAAGGGTACCAAGTGTCTCCTCGTGACGTCTCGACACTTGGGAAGGGTGCCAAGTGTCTCCTCGTGAAAGTCTATGGGAAGGGTACCAAGTGTCTCCTCATGACGTCTCGCCCGTCCCCTCGTGACGTCACGCCCGCCCCCTCTACCAAAGTCTATGGGAAGGGGGCGTGACAGCGGTTGCGCCCCCTTCCCATAAACTTTCATTGAGGGGGCGGGCGAGACGTCACGAGGGGTCACGAGGAGACACTTGGTACCCTTCCCATAGACTTTCACGAGGAGACACTTGGTATCCTTCCCAAGTGTCGAGGCGTCACGAGGAGACACTTGGTACCCTTCCCATAGACTTTCATTGAGGGGGTGGGCGAAACGTCATGAGGGGCCGGGCGAGACGTCACGAGGGGCCGGGCGTGACGTCACGCCCGGCGGCCGCGAACACGGAAGCCCGCACACAGCGTTCGGAGTAATGAACTTCCGGATGCTGTAAGCGGAGCTCCGAAAGTCAGGGCAGCGCACAACCCCTTTAATACTCCCAGGTCCTGTGCTTTAAAGGGAACACTTTCATGCTGCCTGAACCAAGAGTTATTCTGGCAGTCCTCCTGCCCCACCAGACCTAGTTGATAGAACTCTCCCTGTTTTGGTATAGGGTAAAATCTATCAATTAAGACCGGTAAGGCAGGCAGAAGCCATTGGGCTCCCCCTATGACTTATGTTTCAAGCAACATGGAAATGACAACAGGTTCCCTTGTCTCAGTCTATCTAGTCTATAAAATTCTGTATTTTTCATTTTACAAACACTAAATAGAACAATGCTGTTTGAGTGGCTCCTGCGTTCACATTGTCAATGTGTAATAAAAAATCCTCCTTGTCACAATGATGGGCTACTTCCTTCCCCAGCTGGTTCCTGTTTATCAGCTTTTGAACCCCAAGGTTAGTTATACTCATTATGTTAGGCATCCTTTGTAAAGTCAGCTTTTTTCGACATTAATTCTTGTGTTGACATGACTATGAACCAATATACTTCAACAATATAAAAAATATTAGCTACCATATCTGACATGCAGAGCACATACTGTATAAGTGACCAGTTTATTATGACCTATGAACGTTTTGCAACTACTACTACATAAGTGTTAAACATGTGTTAATGGGAAGATGGGATGATTGTGCAAAAGAAATCAGAAACAAAACCATAACAGTGTGGATTGCCATTCCTCTGTTATTCCTCCTGGAAATGTTTGCATGAATTGATAACTGGACATTTCCTGAGGCCATGTTCATACAACAGAATTTCTGTGCAGAATCGGGCAGAAAAAAATTGCATAGCAGCAGAGTCCAATTGTTTTCAATGGGATTCTGCTGCACGGCGCACTTGATCTCTGAAGGTCCCCTTTGCTACTTGGCATCAAAATATTAGCAACAGATCTTTCAAGTACTATACGCTTGGAGTTGTGGCATCCCACAAATGCTAGGTCAGACTTAAATCTGGAAATTCAGAGGCCACGCAAAACCATGATTTTTTTTGTCATGTTCCTCGTCCATTCTAGAACAATTTTTCAGTATGACAGGGGAATTAAAGGAGTACTGTAGTCTAATACAACTTATCTCTTATCCGCAGGAAAAGGGATAGGTGTCTGATCGCAGGGGGGTTGGAACGCAATCTCCTCTATGGGGCCTTGGTTCTGCTGCAGCTCTCCCTGTGCATGAGGCGTGTCAGCCGCAGCATGACACCATGGCCAACACGCCCCAATCATGTATCTCTATGGGAGAGGCGGAGATGCAGTGTTCCTGTATCCCTGCCTCTCCCATATTGCTGAATGAAGGGGGGCGTGTCTGTCAACCTCTTAGTGAGGTCAACGACACAAGCATTGTGCAGAGTCGGGTCCCCGTACGGGAGATCGCGTGGGGGTCCCAGCGGTCGGACCCACTGCGATCAGACAGTATAGGGGATAAGTTGTCTATGGCTGCAGTACTCCTTTAACTGACTAAAAGAGGCCACTAGAAAATACTGTTGCCATGATGGGTGTAATTCAGTCTGCAACAACATTTAAGTAGGTGGTACATGCCAAAGTAACATTCCCCTAAAAGCCAGGACCCAAGCTTTTATACCGGATTATTGCCCACAGCATCCCATTGTGTTGCCTTCCTGGTGTCATCTGCTCCACACACAAGCACCTATATATGATTTTTCAGACCAGGGTATCTTTTTCTATTGCTGAATGATCTAGTTCTGAAGCTCGCTTGCCCATTGTTGGTGCTGTTGGTCCTTGTCAATTGTCATTATAAATTATCACTCATATACATATATACTGTATAGATCATAGAAAAAAAACTGCTTATTTATTCCATCAGATGCCAAAAACAAGTGTGATGTCCCAGTACAGGTACACAGTCCTGTACTATCTTTAGGCCCTGTCAGGTTGAATCCCTTAGTGACCTGGGTGCTCCCCTACAGGATCTCTACTTGTTCTCCTGGTATATGTTCCTTTAATGCTTAGACAGGATCCCTATGTCTAAATAGTATAAAGGACCTGTGGAGGTCTCAAGGACCTGTGAGTAAGTCTGTCACATCTTATGTTATGCAGTTATATGAATTGTTGGAACATGTACTCCCAGAGAGCAACGCCTTTAACCTATGACCCTCAGCTTGACCAATGGGCTATAGTCCAGTCCCTCACTATATAAAGGGGTGTCCATCTTTAATTAGCTCTCTTTTCCTCAGACTTTTCTGAGAGTGACATCAAAGTCTTTGATGAGGCAGCAAGCACCAGAGGCCTTAGAGTCAAGTGATCATCATCTGGAGTACCCCAAAAGCTACAACTCTCCAGTAAGTCTACAAGTCTATGTCTGCTGTCACTGAAGTTAGTCAAGTCCTGCACATAGTCAAGTCCAGTCTAATTACAAGTCAAGCTGCGAGGTGCTCTGGGTACTGGTCACCTCTCTATTAATTCTGGCCATAGCTGTGAAGATAATTACACCTGTCTTCTATTCAGTAAAGCCTCCGTTTGACCATAACTGATTGTGGACTCTTTATTCACTACTAGCCCGTGGGATAGCAGAGAATCTGGGCGTGTGGTGTTCCAGAACCTGAAAACCACACTGGCGTAGGGGTTAATACCATCCGACCAACGGGGTTAATAACATCAGGTCCCACCACTCACACTACAACACCCGTGGTCCCGCCATTCACTACAGTGACTGACCACACAAGCTCAAAAAGGGAGCAGAAATGTTTTTACCATTTCAGTATGTTTATTTAGATTTTTTTCACTATAATGGTGTACTGCGTTTTTCCATTAGATGTTAACTTGAATCCTGATCAAGACTCTGACCTGCTGGCAGCCGCTGAATATGACTTACTTCTACCGTAGTGTATATTTATTCAGTAAAGTAAAATAAAGTTGTGTTTTCAGTTGAAGACATAACATATGATACTTCTTCACATTTTCTCAACATTTCTGCTACCTGTCAGTGAATGCAAGCATACAGTATTCTGCTTACAATCAGAGGCTGATAATCTGTTACTGTGTGTATGTTTAGAGATTTGTTATTTATTCCACACGTTGGACTGTATTTGATCCTTCACCAACTGCAAGTAGACATTAAAACAGAAACACAAGTATAGTGGAAATTATGGCACAGATCTTTTGTATTTTATACTATGTTGCCTCTTTGAAACTATCAAGCTAGTCTGTAAACCTCACGAAAGACCCTGACAATGTAGATGGTTATGTGTCAGGATGGTTAACATGTAGACTAGTATGTAGTTGAAGTCTTGTGACATATTCGGCAGCAGCTGTTTTTGTCTTTAATTGCAGAGGAAAGGAAGAACATCTTATCATAATAAATGTGTCAGTATCCTTAATAGGCATGTGACTTTGTGAATTGGTTGGTCTAAGTGACATGAAAAACAAGAAGTTGACAGATGTTGAACTTCCTCAGGGACCCCAGACTATACCAGGATATGTTATAATATCGAGTTTCATCCCTTACCTACTGTTCTAGAACATTGTATATTTCTTTAAGTGCATGCCTCACTGTATGATGTGATGTCCACAGCAAATACATACTTAAAAATTGCAATGACATACCAAAAGGGTAAGCAGCAGTCTCCATTCTTTCATTCATTTTCAGACCCTCTAATACATAGTTTGCAACTTGCTCCTAGTTCAGACCTTTCTCATGTGGGTATCCCCTCCTAGTAATACATGGCGGTTGAGAGAGCTGTGACTTCACTATGCTGTTGCGTTCTACATCTCATGAAGATTTTTCTTTAGTTTCTTCTATAGGAATCCGTTCCCACTTGTTGGGATGTTTCTGTGGTATGCTGAAGTACAATGGTAAGCATTTCATTAGTTTTCAAAAAAAAATTGGTACCATTGTTGTTTTGATGGGACTTTTTGAACACTTTTTATTTATTCTTTTCTGGTATATGAGGTGACCAAAAATCAGCAATTCTGGACTTTATTATGTATTTTATTACATTTACGCCATTGGCAGTGTGGTTTCGTTGATGTAAATTGTAATAGTTCGTACATTTACACACACAGCGATACCACATATGTTTATGTTTATTTTTATTTACATTATTTTATTTAAAAAAATGGGAACAGGGGGAGGTGATTTAAATGAGGGAAGGGACTTTAAAAAAAAGAAAATTTCCACAATTTTTTAGCCCCCATGGAAGACTATTACATGCAACTGGCGCTCCACTTGTATAAGCTACTGAGTTGCCTGTACCTAGACCTACAGATGCCAAAGGCGTGACATATTGTAACACCACCACCAAATAAAATACAAATCGGTGTATAAAAATATATACTTTTTATTGTAATTAAAAAAACAGGTCTCTAAAAATGTACATAATAGATGGAATAAAATAAATATATATCAATCTATAAAACATTTATCTCTAGATACAGATGTATACATATATAATAATTAATATGTAGCAGGATGCAGGGGGAACAGAGCTCCTGGTGTATTCCAAGTGTGAACCTCAATAAATGACCAAAGGATGAGGGAATATAACTGACATGAATAAATGGCTGCTAAGGATAACAAGGTGCAAGTGCTCAAAGCAAAAAAGTAACAAAGGCAGTGACCAGTAACACACAATGGTGTACAAAACGAAAAGTGACAATAAATATAGTGTTGCAATGATAACAATGTACATTGAAAAGGTGCTAAAACACAGAAGACATAAGGGGACAAATGAGTGAAACAACAAATAGCAGCATCAGTACAAACACACGTGGATAGGACTAGCCCTTGCCCTGCTACAGACCTCCGACGCGTTTTGCCAAAAAGAAGGCTTTCTCTAGGAGTGCCAAGAGCATCACCTTTAGAGCGCTGTCCCAAAGGCAAGTAGGGACCCTCTGTCCATCATCTAAGCTGAACGGGATTTCACACGGTGGTCCCAGTCAGCCCACTGAGCTAACAGCAACTGAATGTTGGCTTTTTTAGACGCCATCAATTTTGAAGAGTTATTGCAGGACATCAGTTTGAGCAGTGATGTCTGTTATCAGCCACTGGCCCTGGCAGCATATAGCAGCTGGGTTCAACCGGGTATGAAATACGTTCAGCTCATGAATGTGCTTCATAGAACAGGAGCGGGCACAGTCTTCATATAAACTTGATATATTTCTCGATAAAAGTTTAAAAACCTATGAAATGCTTATAATTGTTACTTCAGTATACCAAAGAAACATCTGACTAAAAGATCTAAAAACAGTGAAGCAGTAAACTATGTGAAGAACTAAATTTGTGTCAGTCTCAAAACTTTTGACTGCGACTGTGGTACAATATGACCTTGACATAGTATATTATAATGAGCACTCAGTACTTATTAGTAACCATACTTTTGCTTCAATACAGACAGACACAGTAGACATGACATATTTGTACTTTTATTGTTAAGTAAAACAATTTCATGGGAAACTGCAATCATTTTTGCAAACTTGTTCTTTGCTCTTGCATGCTCTAATAGTTTTTTAAGGCTCACTGGCAAAATGCATGCACCTTATCTATTGTAGATAATGATTTGCCCTATGGAGAAAAAGCATTTACATCCACACACACATATAATAACAAAAAAATTAATATATATCTATATATCTTGCCGAGTTTTGGGTACATTAGTATGGTCATCCTCTGTGCTATAATTTGGATAGTTGGCGTTGCCCACAGTTATGCCAGTACTTGATATGGCGCTTGATGAACCACGATCTTGTTGCGCGTCTACGCATGCGCATATGAATCCACGCATGCGCCATTAGAATATGGACACTTCCTATTGACACTACGTAAACTAACCCCGTGACTGGTGACGACTGTTAGGATTCGGCAGGCAGGAGGTGGATCCTCTGTGTCAGAGAGGGATTGGCGTGGACCGTGCCGGCGGACCGGTTCTAAGTTGCTACTGGTATTCACCAGAGCCCGCTGCAAAGCGGGATGGTCTTGCAGGATGGCGGTAGCAACAAGGTCGTATACACCGGCAACGGCTCAACCTCTCTGACTGCTGAGATAGGCGCGGTACAAGGGAGTAGACAAGAGCAGGGTCGGACGTAGCAGAAGGTCAGGGCAGGCAGCAAGGATCGTAGTCAGGGGCAACGGCAGGAGGTCTGGAATACAGGCTAGGAACACACAAGGAAAGGCTTTCATTGGCACAATGGCAACAAGATCCGGCCAGGAAGTGCAGGGGAAGTGAGGTTATATGGACAGGGGGCAGGTGGAAGCTAATCAGACTGATTAGGCCAGGCACCAATCATTGGTGCACTGGCCCTTTAAATCTTAAAGAGCCGGCGCGCGCGCCCTAGGGAGCGGGGCCGCGCGCGCCGGGACAGCACAAACGGGGAACGAGTCTGGTAAGTGACTTGGGATGCGATTCGGGAGCGGGCGCGTCCCGCTATGCGAATCGCATCCCCGCCGGCAGAGTCAGTGCAGCGCTCCTGCAGAGAGAGGAACACCGCGAGCGCTCCGGGGAGGAGCAGGGACCCGGAGCACTCGGCGTAACAACGACTTCCGGCTTTGACTGGATGTAATGAATTGGCACCTGCGCACTCGGTTTGTGTACAAACACAGCATGCTTCAGCAAGAGACGATTCTGATTGGATGCCTGCGCTGCTGTCAGCAGGTGAGCGCCGCCTCTGAAACCGGACCTAAGATGAACTTTATAGATTTTGATGCACGGTACACTATTATTGCACTGGATTGTGTGTATAACATGATTGCACTGTACATGGCATTGTATGACCATATGTATAACACTTGTATATGTGACCAATTGCGGTCTTTTTGAGTACTTTTGTATATTGTATTGTTTTCTGTGTTGGGCACACCCCCCTCATTTACCTGTGTAATTAGAGGGCCTATATATAGACACTGATTTACACTGTTTGCTATGCTTGAGAAAGGCTCTATTGTCGGGCCGAAATGTCACTTTTTGCACAGATGTGTGAATAAACCCACGATTTATTGATATTTTGGAGTGCCGCTTCTACTTTTCATTGTATATATATATTTGTGGTCATGGCTTCCCACTGGAACACGTACTTACCTGACCTCCATACTATAAGCGGTCTGAAGTGTGCTATATAGAGGGCACGCCTATAGAGGGCATACCCCATGGTTAAAATGGAAAGAAAAAAGGGGGGGGGGGGGGCTGGGGGGGGGGAAGAAAAACACCACACCCGCCCTGAGGGAATGAAAGTCCAGGGTTTATATATGTACAGCCACTCCCACAAATATAGCCCTCTGGGCTTTATACTAGTGGTCATGGCTTTCCACTGGAACACATACTTATCTGACTTCTATACTATAAGTGGTCTGAGGTGTGCCACAAACACATGTAATGAGGGCACGCCTATAGAGGGCAAAAGACAAGCCAAAATAGGTAAGAATGCTGTTTTATTTAATTACAGCCAAACAATTTAAACACATCAGACATTTCTTTCTCTGGGTTTGGAATCTAACGTGCATAACAAGATGATTTCCATCTACCCAACCTCTTGATAATATGAGCGGGCACCTTATGCTTGGAAGCAGCCGGTGCAGCCCTTATTCTGAAAGAGTGGCTGGAAAATTATGTGCATCTAGACCTAGCATAGTCAGCAAAGGATGGATCAAACTTGTGAAAAAACTAGTTAAAAGTGATCGAAAAGCCAAGGACTAGATTTTGAACCGAACGTCGGCTTAACCGCAAAATAATCTAGTTGTTGCCACTTGACTACATACCATTGCCAAAGTTCTTTTTTAACTGGCCTAATCTTGAATGCATCCATTATTTCTACTTTAGACAACCACGCACCTGAACCCATCACTACCAACATCTGAATTGCTTGATCTATAGAGGAATATTTCATAGCAAATTCACATGATGGAATCAACAAATTGAAACTAGGTATGACTGACCCATGTGGTGCTGATCAATCAAAAATTAAACGCTTTTTGTTATTGAACTTGCCCATAACAATACCAATAGGGCTTACCTGCCAAGCCTGAAAGGAGGTACTGGAAAGGGACTGATCATGTAACCCTTCTCCACTTCCCTATTTAGTAATTCTGATACCGTCATGGGGTCATTGGCTGCCGACAACAAGTCCCTACATTCACATGTGGTCTGTGGCAAAGCCACCAACCCCGTATGGAACCACTAATGAAACCATCCAACAGCCAATGTACCCATTCCGCATCAGGATGGGGCTCCGGATACCCTTTCAATACATTCATCTGGATAACACCCAGATAGGAAGAACCACCTTTTATTGAACACAGTGAATGGGGAGGAGCACGGAAACACTTGAAACACACATGTAATAGTCTGCACTGGTTATAATTACAAGTGGCTAGATTTTAATTGTTGCAGATCTGTTTTTTTTCTTTCCATGAACCTCTCTCCCTTTTTTTTCATACCCACCTAGGGTGCACAAGTATTTAAACTGAAACAACGACCGACACCGGACCTGCAATACTAATGAAAACCTGACCGTAAAGGAAAGATGTGAGTTTTCTATGGGGATTTACTTCTGCTCTGGACAGTCCCTGACATGGACAGAGGTGTCAGCAGAGAGCACTGTGGTCAGATAGAAAAGAAATTCAAAAAGAAAAGAACTTCCTGTAGAGCATACAACAGCTTATAAGTAATGGAAGGATTGAGATTTTTAATAAAAGTAATTTACAAATCAGTTTTTTACTTTCTGGAACCAGTTGATTTAAAAAATAAATAAATAAACAGTTTTCCACCAGAGTACCCCTTTAAATGAACACTGTTAGATACAAAAACTTTTTATATGTTGTACATCTTGGCAAAACAACAGTTTTTCTAATATACTTCTGTTACGCCGAGCGCTCCGGGTCCCCGCTCCTCCCCGGAGCGCTCGCTTCACTCCCTCCGCTGCAGCGCTCCGGTCACGTCCTCTGACCCGGGGCGCTGCGATCCCGCTGCCAGCCGGGATGCGATTCGCGATGCGGGTAGCGCCCGCTCGCGATGCGCACCCCGGCTCCCCTACCTGACTCGCTCCCCGTCTGTTCTGTCCCGGCGCGCGCGGCCCCGCTCCCTAGGGCGCGCGCGCGCCGGGTCTCTGCGATTTAAAGGGCCACTGCGCCGCTGATTGGCGCAGTGGTTCCAATTAGGGTTTTCACCTGTGCACTTCCCTATATTACCTCACTTCCCTTGCACTCCCTTGCCGGATCTTGTTGCCTTAGTGCCAGTGAAAGCGTTCCTTGTGTGTTCCTTGCCTGTGTTTCCAGACCTTCTGCCGTTGCCCCTGACTACGATCCTTGCTGCCTGCCCCGACCTTCTGCTACGTCCGACCTTGCTTCTGCCTACTCCCTTGTACCGCGCCTATCTTCAGCAGCCAGAGAGGTGAGCCGTTGCTAGTGGATACGACCTGGTCACTACCGCCGCAGCAAGACCATCCCGCTTTGCGGCGGGCTCTGGTGAAAACCAGTAGTGGCTTAGAACCGGTCCACTAGCACGGTCCACGCCAATCCCTCTCTGGCACAGAGGGTCCACTACCTGCCAGCCGGCATCGTGACAGTAGATCCGGCCATGGATCCCGCTGAAGTTCCTCTGCCAGTTGTCGCTGACCTCACCACGGTGGTCGCCCAGCAGTCACAACAGATAGCGCAACAAGGCCAACAGCTGTCTCAACTGACCGTTATGCTACAACAGTTGCTACCACAGCTTCAGCAGTCATCTCCTCCGCCTGCTCCTGCACCTCCTCCGCAGCGAGTGGCCGCTCCTGGGATACGCTTATCCTTGCCGGATAAATTTGATGGGGACTCTAAGTTTTGCCGTGGCTTTCTTTCCCAATGTTCCCTGCATCTGGAGATGATGTCGGACCTGTTTCCCACTGAAAGGTCTAAGGTGGCTTTCGTAGTCAGTCTTCTGTCCGGAAAAGCCCTGTCATGGGCCACACCGCTCTGGGACCGCAATGACCCCGTCACTGCCTCTGTACACTCCTTCTTCTCGGAAATCCGAAGTGTCTTTGAGGAACCTGCCCCAGCCTCTTCTGCTGAGACTGCCCTGTTGAACCTGGTCCAGGGTAATTCTTCCGTTGGCGAGTATGCCGTACAATTCCGTACACTTGCTTCAGAATTGTCCTGGAATAATGAGGCCCTCTGCGCGACCTTCAAAAAAGGCCTATCCAGCAACATTAAAGATGTTCTGGCCGCACGAGAAATTCCTGCTAATCTACATGAACTTATTCACCTAGCCACTCGCATTGACATGCGTTTTTCTGAAAGGCGTCAGGAACTCCGCCAAGATATGGACTCTGTTCGCACGAGGCGTTTCGTCTCCTCGGCTCCTCTCTCCTCTGGTCCCCTGCAATCTGTTCCTGTGCCTCCCGCCGTGGAGGCTATGCAGGTCGACCGGTCTCGCCTGACACCTCAAGAGAGGACACGACGCCGTATGGAGAACCTCTGCCTGTACTGTGCTAGTACCGAACACTTCCTGAGGGATTGTCCTATCCGTCCTCCCCGCCTGGAAAGACGTACGCTGACTCCGCACAAAGGTGAGACAGTCCTTGATGTCTACTCTGCTTCTCCACGTCTTACTGTGCCTGTGCGGATGTCTGCCTCTGCCTTCTCCTTCTCTACAGTGGCCTTCTTGGACTCTGGATCTGCAGGAAATTTTATTTTGGCCTCTCTCGTCAACAGGTTCAACATCCCGGTGACCAGTCTCGCCAGACCCCTCTACATCAATTGTGTAAATAATGAAAGATTGGACTGTACCATACGTTTCCGCACGGAGCCCCTTCTTATGAGCATCGGATCTCATCATGAGAGGATTGAACTTTTGGTCCTCCCCAATTGCACCTCGGAGATTCTCCTTGGACTTCCCTGGCTTCAACTTCATTCCCCAACCCTGGATTGGTCCACTGGGGAGATCAAGAGTTGGGGGTCCTCTTGTTCCAAGAACTGTCTAAAACCGGTTCCCAGTAACCCTTGCCGTAACTCTGTGGTTCCTCCAGTAACCGGTCTCCCTAAGGCCTATATGGACTTCGCGGATGTTTTCTGCAAAAAACAAGCTGAGACTCTACCTCCTCACAGGCCTTATGATTGCCCTATCGACCTCCTCCCGGGTACTACTCCACCCCGGGGCAGAATTTATCCTCTCTCTGCCCCAGAGACTCTTGCCATGTCCGAATACGTCCAGGAGAATCTAAAAAAGGGCTTTATCCGTAAATCCTCCTCTCCTGCCGGAGCCGGATTTTTCTTTGTGTCCAAAAAAGATGGCTCCCTACGTCCTTGCATTGACTACCGCGGTCTTAATAAAATCACGGTTAAGAACCGCTACCCCTTACCCCTCATCTCTGAACTCTTTGATCGCCTCCAAGGTGCCCACATCTTCACTAAATTGGACTTAAGAGGCGCCTATAACCTCATCCGCATCAGAGAGGGGGACGAGTGGAAAACGGCATTTAACACCAGAGATGGACACTTTGAGTATCTGGTCATGCCCTTTGGACTGTGCAATGCCCCTGCCGTCTTCCAAGACTTTGTCAATGAAATTTTTCGTGATCTGTTATACTCCTGTGTTGTTGTATATCTGGACGATATCCTAATTTTTTCTGCCAATCTAGAAGAACACCGCCAGCATGTCCGTATGGTTCTTCAGAGACTTCGTGACAACCAACTCTATGCCAAAATTGAGAAATGTCTGTTTGAATGCCAATCTCTTCCTTTTCTAGGATATTTGGTCTCTGGCCAGGGACTACAGATGGATCCAGACAAACTCTCTGCCGTCTTAGATTGGCCACGCCCCTCCGGACTCCGTGCTATCCAACGCTTTTTGGGGTTCGCCAATTATTACAGGCAATTTATTCCACATTTTTCTACCATTGTGGCTCCTATCGTGGCTTTAACCAAAAAAAATGCTGATCCCAAGTCCTGGCCTCCTCAAGCAGAAGACTCCTTTAAACGACTCAAGTCTGCCTTTTCTTCGGCTCCCGTGCTCTCCAGACCTGACCCTTCCAAACCCTTCCTATTGGAGGTTGATGCCTCCTCAGTGGGAGCTGGAGCTGTTCTTCTACAAAAAAATTCTTCCGGGCATGCTGTCACTTGTGGTTTTTTCTCTAGGACCTTCTCTCCAGCGGAGAGGAACTACTCCATCGGGGATCGAGAGCTTCTAGCCATTAAATTAGCACTTGAGGAATGGAGGCATCTGCTGGAGGGATCAAGATTTCCTGTTATTATCTACACCGACCACAAGAACCTCTCCTACCTCCAGTCTGCCCAACGGCTGAATCCTCGCCAGGCCCGGTGGTCTCTGTTCTTTGCCCGATTTAATTTTGAGATTCACTTTCGTCCTGCCGATAAGAACATTAGGGCCGATGCTCTCTCTCGTTCCTCGGATGCCTCAGAAGTTGATCTCCCTCCGCAACACATCATTCCACCTGACTGCCTGATCTCCACTTCTCCTGCCTCCA
Organism: Hyla sarda; assembly: GCF_029499605.1. Lineage (NCBI taxonomy): Eukaryota > Metazoa > Chordata > Amphibia > Anura > Hylidae > Hyla > Hyla sarda. Next base: position 226,272,310 of record NC_079189.1, read on the forward strand.
TCAGGCAGACTCCTCCAGGAAAGACCTTTGTTTCTCCACGCCAACGCCTCGGAATCCTCAAATGGGGTCACTCCTCCCATCTCGCAGGTCATGCGGGCATCAAGAAATCTGTGCAACTCATCTCCCGCTTCTATTGGTGGCCGACTCTGGAGACGGATGTTGGGGACTTTGTGCGAGCCTGCACTATCTGTGCCCGGGATAAGACTTCTCGCCAGAAGCCCGCTGGTTTTCTTCATCCTCTGCCTGTCCCCGAACAGCCTTGGTCTCTGATTGGTATGGATTTTATTACTGATTTACCCCCTTCCCGTGGCAACACCGTTATTTGGGTGGTCGTTGATCGATTCTCCAAAATGGCACATTTCATCCCTCTTCCTGGTCTTCCTTCTGCGCCTCAGTTGGCTAAACAATTTTTTGTACACATTTTTCGTCTTCACGGGTTGCCTACGCAGATTGTCTCGGATAGAGGGGTCCAATTCGTGTCTAAATTCTGGAGGGCTCTCTGTAAACAACTCAAGATTAAATTAAATTTTTCCTCTGCATATCATCCCCAGTCCAATGGACAAGTAGAAAGAATTAACCAGATCCTGGGTGATTATTTGCGACATTTTGTTTCCTCCCGCCAGGATGACTGGGCAGATCTCCTTCCATGGGCCGAATTCTCGTATAACTTCAGGGTCTCTGAATCTTCCTCCAAATCCCCATTTTTCGTGGTGTACGGCCGTCACCCTCTTCCCCCCCTCCCTACCCCCTTGCCCTCTGGTCTGCCCGCTGTGGATGAAATTTCTCGTGACCTTTCCATTATATGGAGAGAGACCCAAAATTCTCTCTTACAGGCTTCTTCACGCATGAAGAGGTTCGCGGATAAGAAAAGAAGAGCTCCCCCCGTTTTTTCCCCTGGAGACAAGGTATGGCTCTCCGCTAAATATGTCCGCTTCCGTGTCCCTAGCTACAAGTTGGGACCACGCTATCTTGGTCCTTTCAAAATTTTGTGTCAAATTAATCCTGTCTCTTATAAACTTCTTCTTCCTCCTTCTCTTCGTATCCCTAATGCCTTTCACGTCTCTCTTCTCAAACCACTCATCCTCAACCGTTTTTCTCCCAAATCTGTTCCTCCCACTCCTGTTTCCGGCTCCTCGGACGTCTTCTCGGTCAAGGAAATTTTGGCTGCCAAAAAGGTCAGAGGGAAAAATTTTTTTTTAGTAGACTGGGAGGGTTGTGGTCCTGAAGAGAGATCCTGGGAACCTGAGGACAACATCCTTGACAAAAGTCTGCTCCTCAGGTTCTCAGGCTCCAAGAAGAGGGGGAGACCCACGGGGGGGGGTACTGTTACGCCGAGCGCTCCGGGTCCCCGCTCCTCCCCGGAGCGCTCGCTTCACTCCCTCCGCTGCAGCGCTCCGGTCACGTCCTCTGACCCGGGGCGCTGCGATCCCGCTGCCAGCCGGGATGCGATTCGCGATGCGGGTAGCGCCCGCTCGCGATGCGCACCCCGGCTCCCCTACCTGACTCGCTCCCCGTCTGTTCTGTCCCGGCGCGCGCGGCCCCGCTCCCTAGGGCGCGCTCGCGCCGGGTCTCTGCGATTTAAAGGGCCACTGCGCCGCTGATTGGCGCAGTGGTTCCAATTAGGGTTTTCACCTGTGCACTTCCCTATATTACCTCACTTCCCTTGCACTCCCTTGCCGGATCTTGTTGCCTTAGTGCCAGTGAAAGCGTTCCTTGTGTGTTCCTTGCCTGTGTTTCCAGACCTTCTGCCGTTGCCCCTGACTACGATCCTTGCTGCCTGCCCCGACCTTCTGCTACGTCCGACCTTGCTTCTGCCTACTCCCTTGTACCGCGCCTATCTTCAGCAGCCAGAGAGGTGAGCCGTTGCTAGTGGATACGACCTGGTCACTACCGCCGCAGCAAGACCATCCCGCTTTGCGGCGGGCTCTGGTGAAAACCAGTAGTGGCTTAGAACCGGTCCACTAGCACGGTCCACGCCAATCCCTCTCTGGCACAGAGGGTCCACTACCTGCCAGCCGGCATCGTGACAACTTCATAAGAAAATTGTATTTCCTTACTAGCCTACCCTAACTTAATGGACTTTGTCCATGCCTGTGCTTCAGCTTGGACGCCCATGATTTTATAAACCATGGTTTCTATGAAAAAGGAAATAAAGTATACTAGAAAGGTTAATGTTTTGCCAAGATATTGGGGGGAAATTTATCATTATTGTCTGTGGTGGACATGTTTTACATTCAAAAATTTTCAGCTGTTAAAGTGCTGACGTACGTCAAATTTATGAAATGGCAGAGAACATATGATAAATTTGTCAGAGCAATATACAGCTAGCGGAAATTACCTAGCGCAGTCACATTGAAAGCAAAAATGGCCATAAGTGCTGCATGTTGCTGGTTCTGCCTATAGGCAAAATAGGCAGCCGTCTAGAGCGCCCTCTTGATGGGGGCGCCACTCAGCCCGCTGCAAGAAAGATAATAGCCAGTCAGCATCCAAAGCACCTGCTGCTCATTCAATGCACCCCCCCCCCAGCTAGCACCACCGTCGCATCCACCAATTCCATAATAATCTGCATTATTCAGCCTGCCAGAGGAGTGCAGTACCACCTCCGAGGCCAGACAGGCAGGTCAGGTCCATCCAGCATCCTGACATTGCACACACCACCATACATCCGCCCCATGAGGAGGAGGTTTGTTATGTGAGGAGAAGGTTTGTTGTGTGTCACTCCAGTAGTAAGGTGGGGCGTATCAAAGGTCGAATCCAATGGGTGGGTTCAAGGGGAGGCAAAATTAGTTTTCCCCTAGGGTGGCAAAAATCCTTGCACCAGCCCTGCAGTCAGAGTATTCTGGGAGTTGTGGTTTTGGAGCAAATAGAGAAACACGTTAGGGCACTGGGTCCTCTAGGTGTTAAACCATTTGTTTGTGCCTAGTCATTTTTCTAATTATGGTCCGTGCCAAAATGTGGCATTTGCAACTTTTTTGTGCATTTTCATCACAAAAAACAAACAAACATCTAAATCACTTGATAAATTCCCTCCAATGTATTTCACTTATGGTTTTTTTTATATGTGTGAGGCTGCGTTCAAATCTGTGTCCTTATTTCCATTGTTCTTCTTCTGCATAAGAGAACAAAAATGTTGCTAAACACCAACAGCACCCTACAAACCCCATTATTGTCCGGCATTATAAGAGCCAAAATACCTCTGCATGTGTGTTATTTTCCCTCTGTATTTTTGACAGAATCTGAGAACCTCCGATGCGGATGTGAACACAGCCGTGTTGTTACTATTTCTCTTTTAATACCCACAGGCTTTGATGTGGCAATTACACATAGGCCTTTTCTACAGTATGATCACATAAGAGGCAAGTATACTTCAAGCTCAAGTGTCTTTTCTCACTCTTAAATAATTTAATACAAGGCATTCAGCATATATATATATATATATATATATATATATATATATTTATATATATATAATTACATCAACATGGCCTACAGACATAACATTAGTCATATGTTAAAAGGTGCGTACAACATGTGAGGACAAATCACATTATAATGTAAATGCTAAACTGTAAAGTTGGCTCATGTGGAACATACTGTTGACTTCATTTATAGACACAAATTAGATTTGCTTCCTAAAAGCCCTAATTCATTCATAATACATTTTTGAATGTAAAAAGTATTTGTGATCGGGGCTCCATACGTGTACTAGTGACAGGAAAGATTGCCTACATACCTATACAAGATCTTACCCTAGCATAGCGGTCTGAGTTGTGCCATAACCGCGCAATGAGGGCACGCCTATAGAGGGCATGCACTATAGTGAAGGAATAAGATAAGGGAGGGTTGGGAGGGTTCCACAAACGACACGTGCTCCGCCCCTGTAGGAGAGGGGGAAGTTATATACACACGCCCCCACCTGTTCCCAATGAGCCCCACCTGGAAGTGCAGGGAGCGATAATTACTTCCGCCCCTCGCACAAACACAGCCCATCAGGCTTTATACTTGTGATCGGGGCTCCATACGTGTACTAGTGACAGGAAAGATTGCCTACATACCTACACAAGATCTTACCCTAGCATAGCGGTCTGAGTTGTGCCATAACCGCGCAATGAGGGCACGCCTATAGAGGGCAAAAAGCAACCATGCTAGGATGAATACAATTCCTGAAATAAAACATCCTACATCCAGCATCAATCTTCACATACCCGAAGTAGACTATACCTAATGTGCTGAAAGAGTAGCCCTGACCAACTAGTGACTACTAGAGGTGGTAACCATACCTTTGAAACCGTGGTAGTAACGTCCATCTGTAAAGAATCAACCTGAGAATAACCTTCCCTGCCAAATACTAACTGAACTATACCTATCACAATCCCTACTTGTGACATTACTTCAAATGGACACGGAAAGGCTAACTTCATGGCAGGTCTGACAAGCACCAATCCCCTGCTATTTAAGAGGCAAAAACTAAACTGACAGGTAAATGACAAGAAATACCTATCTACCTGATAGATTGTGTGGGTCATGTCGCATGACAAGGTTCACGAAGGCACCTTACCTGATTGAGACTGTAACAGACATACCTAACTAGCCACTGTACTGACCCAACTGGACTTGGAAGTGATGACCCATTGCAGATGACAGCTCCCTGCGAGAGCAACGTATCTGTAGACGTGACCAGTGTTTAGATGAACCATCATGTCTGTAGACCTGACAGGTCTTTGTGACACAGTCGTGCCTGAACCCGTCACAGGTCCCCGCGGAACCATCGAGCCTGTAGACATGACAGGTCTTTGTAAACCACTTTTTTTTTTTTTTTTCTCAAATACGTAAGTGTGAAATGCCATATTGAGATTGTATACTATCTGAAACGTGTCAGATTACCTACATAACCATGTCAAATCAATTGCTCTGAAATGAGACAGCAGCAACCATGATTCAATCCCCGATCCTAAAGAAATGAGTCATGAAACTGTGTATTAAATGCAGAATATATCTGCAACTAAATGCTGGCCCTCCTTAAAAGAGAACGTGCAATTATGCCAGATAGTTGAATCTGTGTACTATAACGAAATTATAACGTCATCGAGAAATACAACAGACGAGGTTGTATCTGACCTGAAAACGTGTCAGGTCATAACAAATATAACACACGACAAAATTGCTCTGAAAACGAGTCAGTAGCAACTGGCATTACCCCTTTTAACCTGAAGAGGAGTCAGGCAACAGGGTAACATCATGAGTATTCATGACAAGATACCTGTATGAAGCTGGCATGTTGTTCTGAAGGCGTGTCAGTAACAAAAATGACCAATTGTGTCCAATACCCTAAGCAAAGGATCTACCTCCCCTGTGTGCACCACATGAAACATGTTAACCGTATGTGCGGCATAACCTGCTAACAGTATACCCAACTACAAGTCGCTACTCAATATGTTATTGCTCTGAGACATGTCTAACAATAACCTATGTGGTGCATCCCCCCCTGCAGACGTAGGAGGTTTAAGAATATGTGCTCGATATATCTGCAATGAATGTAAGCACCATATGAATACTGTAATCGTGTCTTGTAAATATATGTACAGCCAGAGGTGCAACTGCTATTCAACACTAGGAACGAATGCACATAACCTACCCGCATACAACTATGGTAGTATGCAACAAATGCTGTGTACTGGTGCATGTATCATACACAAGCTGGGAGCATAAGTACCGTGAAAATGTAAGGAACGTTATGAATTTATGCTCTAACATCATTATGAGTACCTCATACATGCCTAGAAAATAAAGCGTAAACATATATCTAAAAAGATAGACAACGTGCAACTATGCCGGATAGTTGAATATGTCTACTATAAGTAACTGATAACGTGGTCATGAAATACCACGGAGGAGGCTGTATCTGTCCTGAGAACGTCTCAGGTCGTGACAATGAACCACAATGTAATTGCTCTGAAAATTTGTCGGTAGCAACCGACATTAACTCCTTAAGCTGAAGGAGTCAGGCAAATAGGGCAACATCCTATCAAAGCTGTATAACCTTTCCGTATAAACATTATGCACGAATATGCAGTATGAAAGCTATGAGCATGAGTACAGTAAAGCTACGGGGGCATATGTGTAGTGTAGACTCTAAGGATGGAAATGCAGAAAAACTATTACCCATGTGCAGTACAACAAAATAAAGCTATGAACGTAACCAGACTATGAGCGTAACGTGCAACTATGCCAGAGAGTTGAATCTGTGTACTATAACGAAATGACGTAATCGAGAAATACAACAGACGAGGTTGTATCTCATCTGAAAACGTGTCAGGTCATAACAAATACACCAACGACAAAATTGCTCTGAATACGAGTCAGTAGCAACCGACATTACCCCTTAACCTGAAGAGGAGTCAGGCAACAGGTTAACATTGTGACTATTCCTGAAATTGGTTGCTCTGAATGTGAGTCAGTAACAACCGCGATTCAACCCCTGAAGGAACGAGTCAGGTGACCGGGTATTGAACAGCCGATTAGTGCCACTAAAATGATGACCACCCTTTGAACGAGTACCTGTGCCGGATAGTTGAATATGTGTTCTATAACTAACTGATAACGTAGTCGTGAAATACAACAGAGGAGGTTGTATCTGACCTGAGAACTTGCAGGACATGACAATAAACAACAATGCGATTGCTCTGAACAAGTCAGTAGCAACCGACATTGACCCCTTAACCTGAAGAGGAGTCAGGCAATAGGGCTACATCCTGACAAACCTGAGTGAACTTTCCGTATAAAAGACTATGCACGAATACACAGAATGAATGCTATAAACATACGTACAGTAAAAGCTACGGGAGCATGTGTGTAGTGTAGACGCTATGGATGAACATGCAGAATAAATACCATTACCCATGTACAGTAAACGCTATGGATGTTAGTGCAGATAACATAACAGAATGAATGCTACATGTACGCAGAATAAGTACTACAACGTGTCAGCATAATAATTACTACCATCGTATGTACAGAATGAATGCTACGAATGTCCGTGTAGTGTATTGCTACAATTCTATGTGCAATATACATGACGTGAACATGTCTGTGGTATGAATACAACGAGCGTGTATGTGGTATAAATGCTATGAGCGTATAGTGATATGATACTATGAGCAGTATAATGCTATGAGTATACTTGCGATATCAATGCTAAGAGCGTATGTGCCTGATGTAGGCCATGTGTATGTGCAGTATAAACGCTACAAGTACATGTGCAGTATAAGCGTCGAGCATATGTGCTACGAATTAATATGTGGTATGACGCTATGAGGTATGAGTACTATGAGCAGTATAATGCTGTGAACATGCTATGAGCGCGTGGCCACAACTGCACGAAACAGCATGTCACTATGTGTGAGAACCATAGGAAACCTGCGTGTATGAATGCGGTGAACATGTGAACAACAAAACCATGACCGTGTAACCAATATAACTGCCATGAGTGTATGAACCCTGCATGTATGAATGCGGTGAACGTGTGAACAACAAAACCATGACCGTGTAACCAATATAACTGCCATGAGTGTATGAACCCTGCATGTATGAATGCGGTGAACGTGTGAACAACAAAACAATGACCGTGTAACCAATATAACTGCCATGAGTGTATGAACCGTGCGTGTATGAATGCGGTGAACGTGTGAACAACAAAACAATGACCGTGTAACCAATATAACTGCCATGAGCGTATGAACTAGGCATGTATGAATGCGATGAACGTGTGAACAACAAAACAATGACCGTGTAACCCATATAACTGCCATGAGCGTATGAACTAGGCATGTATGAATGCGATGAACGTGTGAACAACAAAACAATGACCGTGTAACCAATATAACTGCCATGAGCGTATGAACCCTGCGTGTATGAATGCGATGAACGTGTGAACAACTAACCATAACCGTGTGACCGATGTAACTGCCATGAGCGTATGAAACCTGCGTGTATGAATGCGGTGAACGCGTGAACAACAAAACCATGAGCGTGTAACCCATATAACTGCCATGAGGGTATGAACCCTGCGTGTATGAATGCGATGAACGTGTGAACAACAAAACCATAACCGTGTGACCAATGTAACTGCCATGAGCGTATAAAACCTGCGTGTATGAATGCGGTGAACGCGTGAACAACAAAACCATGACCGTGCAACCAATACAACCGCCATGAGCGTATGAACCGTATAAACCCTGCAGTGAACATGTGAACAACTTAAGAACCGTGAGAGTGTGACCACTATAACTGCCATGAGTGTATGAACCGTATAATTGCTATAGGCAGTATACTGCCGTAACCAGTATGAAATACCATTAACATATGAACCGAATGATACTTTGAGCGTATGAACCAGTGATAATTACGAGGTGTTTGATTGCCATGAACGTAACATGGTAGAAAGAACGTAAGACCGTGAACATGCCAAGAATATGTGAACAGCATTAATGCCAAGTTTGTGGACCGTGTAAAACACCAGTGAGTGAGAGAATAACCATGAGGTGAACAGCATAAACGAGTTTGCCCAGTATAAATGCTGTGAATGTATCGTCAGTGAGTATATGTACCGTATATAATGATATTAGCACATGAAACTGTATACATACTATGCGCGTCAGAGCAGTGTGCCATAAGCGTATGAATTAACCATGAGAGTACGGACAATAAGAAACTCATGGAGTTATCAAACCGTGAAGATGCTCTACTCGTGTGCACCTTGTACCAGTAATGCGTGTATGCCCATAATAAACCAAGCGTATGAACCGTATGAATACCATGATCGTGCAAATAACACTGTGTATACTATGATTTATTTGAATGTAGCCTATGTTATATCTCTACAGAGCATTGCACCCTACTATATACTATATTGAAACAAGACAGTCTACAGAGCACTGTATCACCACACACAGCATATGCTACCCTGCAACGTGATCCTCTGCAGAGTATTGCACCACACCAAACAGTAAATGCCACCCTGTGTTGCAACGAGACCCTTCGCAGAGCACTGCACCACACTGGACATGCTAACTGTAACGACCCTCTGCAGAGCATTGCACTATGCCCTATATAATATGTTGTATTGAAACCATCCCATCTGCAGAGCATTGCACTAACTGTATAAAGTTTGTTTATAATGAGACCATCTGCAGAGTATAGCACTATACTGTATATAGTATATATTATATTGTAACAAGACCATCTGCAGAGCATAGCACCATAGCTGTATATCATGAATACTATATTGTAATGAGACCATCTGCAGAGCATTGCACCTTAACTGTATATCATGTATACTATATTGTAACGAGACCATCTGCAGATTATTGCACCATAACTGTATATCATGTATACTATATTGTAACGAGACCATCTGCAGAGCACTGCACTATACCGTTATACAGTACATGTTATATTGTAACGAGACCCTTTGCAGAGCATTACACTGTACCGTATACTGCAAGGGCACCGTATACCCCGCAGAGCACCGCACCACACAGCAAAAGTTATATTGAAACGACTCTTTGCAGAGCATTGCACCACACTGTATACAGCAAACTTTATATTGAAACAACCCTCCGCAGAGCATTACACTATACTTTAGATTAACGATAGCAGACAAGCTGACAGGACCGCCTAACGAGGACTGGGCAGCTGCCGCAAACTGTCCCAAGGGCATAGACAATTGTAGCTGTGCGGGTGGCGGGCGGTCCACATGTCGCCATGAGGCAGCTAGCGGGCTGCGCGAAATGCTGAGGCCGCACCACCCCCAGCACCGATTTAACTCACCTGCTTGCCGCTCCTGGCCCCCACTACCGCTGCGGGCAGAGCAAACGACAAGTGCTCCGCCCCTGTAGGAGAGGGGGAAGTTATATACACACACCCCCACCTGTTCCCAATGAGCCCCACCTGGAAGTGCAGGGAGCGATAATTACTTCCGCCCCTCGCACAAACACAGCCCATCAGGCTTTATACTTATTAACATCAAAATATTATGTCTTACAAACTAGCAAATGACCTTTTTATCCCAAATTCTTGTAAAAACCTATAAAACAGTTTTATTCATATAATGACCACAAGATCTACATGGGTTAGTCAGATCAGTTGACCTCCACTAAAACTCTAAAGTGCTTTCATAGTGTTACACAGTGATATGAGAGTACAATGCTTTGTCTGCATAGATTAAACAGATATATTGGGGGAGATTTATCAATCAGCCTGAACCCCTTAAAGGGGTACTTTGGTGGAAAAAAACCTTTTCAGATCAACTGGTGCCAGAAAGTTAAACAGATTTGTAAATGACTTCTATTTAAAAATCTTCCAGTACTTTTGAGTTTTGTTCTGGCCTCATCAGCCCGACTTGGTGGATACTATCCGGCAAAAACATATATAAAAAAAAAAAAAAAAAAGACAGTGCCTAAAACATAACTTTTATTAAAGTGTCTATTAAAAAACACCCAAACTAAGAGCTCATCACCATATAAAAAGAGTAACAATTCTCAGTAATAGCGCAGGCTTAATAAAATGTACCTTAGTGTATATAACCCGAGATTTATTAATTTCAGTGTTGCATTTATTTTATGCCCAATGATGGACACATATGCTCCTATAATCCACGCCCTCTACGTGTTTCTGTTAGTCTGTAGTGACCAACGTCATCAGGATGGCGAGGAACAAAAAATGAAGAGTTGCTAAAAATTGCAGCATAAGATCAGTATATTATAATACACACTGGATATTATCTTCCTATATATCAGTACTGTCTTCATTCTGCCACTTGCCCTGAAAGATTTACCTTTAGAGGCTGTACAAACAGTAATTAAAGATACTAACTTTAAATCATGGAAGAATAGAAGTATCTATTTATATTCGGATATTTCAGATGATGATGGTATATTACCTTTTCAAACCATAAGTCATAAATTCCCAATCCCCAACCTTGATTTTCACAAATATTTACAGCTTAGGCACCTCTTAAATTCTGCACATATTCCATACACCCGGTTATAAAAACCCTATGTCTGCTTCTTTGCGAATACAACCTTAACTAGGGGGGGCATATCTAGGGCATATAAGTCATTTTCTCCAGAACAGGATACCCCAACCTGGTGTAAGAAATGGGAACAGGAGCTGGGAAAGGTATTTGAGGAATCGGAGTGGATATATGCATTTGGGATTACCTCTAAAGTGTCCCATAACATTTTACATTTAGAAACATCCAGGAAAATTCTGTACAGATGGTATCTGACCCCTTCAAAAATGAATCATATTGACCCTGCACGCTCTAACAGAGGCTGGAGATGCAATAGCAGTATAGGTACTATGCTCCATATATGGTGGGAGTGCAACCCTATAAAAGATTTCTGGAACAAAGTGCATTCATTATTAAATCAAATACTGGGCTTCTACCTTCCCTGGGGACCAGAGGTTGCACTTCTTCACTTAGGTTTTACTGAATCCGCACCCGCAGACACTACCATAGCCATACACCTATTAACAGCAGCCAAAACCTCTATAGCAGCAAGATGGAATTCTAAAGAGATACCTGAAATCCAAAATGTAGTAAACAAGATAGAATTTAATTGTAATATGGAACGCCATATAGCTTTCACAACCAATCAGAACTCAAGATTTTTCAACTCGTGGAATAAATGGTTTATTTACACTCAGACATATATGCCCTAACATTGGAGGGAATTTTATTGCTTTGCTCTAGTTTCTCTATTCTTCTTTTCCCCCTTTTTTATTTTTTTTCCTTCTTTTCTCTTTTCCCATTCTTTCCACTCTATCGCAATGTCTGTACTTAGCCAATTGCAACAATGTATAAAGTTTTATGTAAAATGAATTGAAAATAACAAGTAAAAAAAAAAAAAAAAGTACTGTCTTAGTTTTGCACAAGCACTATTGGATACAGAACAGAAGGAACAGTTCCCGTGGATACACAGGCTGGGATATACATTTCTCCTTTCTCTCCACAGGAACATTTCCTGTTGTGTATCCAATAGTACTTGTGCAAAACCAAGACAGTACAGTGACCCCCCCAACCTATGACCTATGGCCCCGACATGCGAAAATTTCAACATACGATGGCCTCTCAGAGGCCATCGCATGTTGAAGGCAGCATCAACATACGATGCTTTTGTATGTCGGCAGCGCAGACTGCTTCAGCTGCCGCCAGATAGCCATTTAAGGTGCCCCTTGTGCTGCGGTGATGATCTCTCACCTGTCCCCAGCGTTCCGGACCATCCTCTTCAGGATCCCGGGCAGCAGTGACGGTACAGAGCGGCGGGGACACACCGGGATGCGGCAACAGCGATGGAGGGTGACATCCAGGGCAGCGGTGAAGGTCTGGAGTGGCGGGGACAGGTGAGTATAACTTCCTATACTTAATATTGCACGGATCCCTCAACATACGATGGTTTCAACTAACGATGGTTCATTTGGAACGAATTACCATCGTATATTGAGGGATCATTGTACTGATATATAGGAGGATAATATCCTGTGTGTATTTTGATATACTGATATTGTGCTGCAATTTTTAGCAACTCTCCAATTTTGCTTCTCGACATCCTGATTAGTGTTGCTCGCGAATATTCGCAATTCGAATTTTATTCGCGAATATCGCATATTCGCGAATTCGCGAATATTCTCGAATATAGCGCTATATATTCGTAATTACGAATATTCGTTATTTTTTTTATTTTATTTTTTTCACAGTACACATCACAGTGATCATCCCTCTCTGCTTCCAGCTTATGTGGTGTAAGAAGGCTCTAATACTACTGTGTGAGACCGGTGTGCGAATTTTCGCTTATGTTAATTTTGTATATGCAAATTTTCGCATATACTCATTTTCGCACACGCGAATATTCGCATATGCGAAAATAAAACGAGAATATTATGAATATGCGAATATTCGCGAATATGACGAATATTCGCCCATATATTCGCGAATATTCGCGAATTCGAATATGGCCTATGCCGCTCAACACTAATCCTGATGACGCTGGTCACTACAGACTAACAGAAACACGTAAAGGGCGTGGATAATAGGAGAATATTTGTCCATCATTGGGCATAAAATAAATGCAACACTGATATTAATAAATACACTGGGTTATATACACTAAGGTGCATTTTATTAAGCCTGCGCTATTATTGAGAATTATTACTCTTTTTATATGGTGATGAGCTCTCAGTTTGGGGGTTTTTTAATAGACACTTTAATGAAAGTTATGTTTTAGACACTACCTTTTTTTTTGATTTTTTGATACCCTTCCAGTACTTATCAGCTACTGTATATATATATATATATATATATATATATATATATATATATATACACTATAGAGAAATTTGTGAAGTTCTTTCCAGTCTGACCACAGTGCTCTCTGCTGGCACCTCTGTCTGTGTCAGGAACTGTCTAGAGCAGGAAAGGTTTACTATGGGGATCTGCTTCTACTCTGGACAGTTCCTGACGCGGACAGAGGTGTCAGCAGAGAGCACTGTGGTCAGACTGAAAAGAACTTCACAATTTTCTCTGTAGCATACAGCAGCTGATAAGTACTAGAAGGATTAGGATTTTAAAATAGAAGTAATTTACAAATCTTTTTAACTTTGTCACCAGTTGATTTGAAAACATTTGTTATCCACTTGTTTTCACCAGAGTTCATTTTAACTGTCTGGTTTTTCCCATAGTAACCAATCACAGCTCAGCTTTCATATCTTAACAAGCTATTGTAAAGTGAAAGTTGAGCTGTGATTGGTTGCTATGGGGAAAAGCAGACAATTAGTGTTTCAGGGTGATTGATAAATAAAGACCGTTATCTCTGTATATAGCTAAATAATTTTCAAAATGTGCTCTACATTATGCAGATAAATAGTGCATATAATAGTGCCTGTATAGTGTCTATGGTCCCACAGGAACCCATCACAGAGAAGCCATTATACTCCTTCTGGACAAATGCTTAGATAATAAACTATTCTGCATTGTGAGGAAGCGTTCTCATGATAGGACAAGTTAGAGGACACCTTAAACAGTGCCTCAGATTTTAAAGTGTTACTGTCATTTCAAAATAACTTTTGACATGTGAAAAATTTAGATCACACTGAATCTTACTCCTGAAACCCACCTGTAATTGTAAGTTATATACTGGTGAAGAGCGTGGCAGCACACACCTCACTCCCCAGCTGTCAATCAATTCCAACCTTTTTCCAGCCGCCTATCCTAAGGATAGTGAATAAGTTTCAGATGGGGGCAGGGGGGGGTGACTGCAGGTACCCCCTGCAATCTCCCATACGGGGCCCCGGCAGCCCTGCGGGAAGGGGGCGTGTTGACCACTGCACAAAGCGGTAGCTGACACGCCCCCTCAATACAATTCTATGTCAGAGCCGGAGCGCTGCCTTCGGCAATATCCGGCTCTGCCAGGGCCCCGTACAAGAAATTACGGGGGGTCCCAGCAGTCGGACCCCCGGTTATCTGAAACTTATCCCCTATCCTTGGGATAGGGGATACGTTTCTCAGGACTGGACTACTATTTAACAGGTAAGAGAGTACCGGTATGCCCTGGTGCCTTAAAGTGATTAAGTAATGTTAAAGGGAATCAGTTAGCTGAATTTGCTAATAGGAGATGCAGATATCATTGGATAATTGTTAAAGTGTAAAATCAAACTGTACCTTTCCTGGAGCTGACCATGGTTGCCAAACTTATAAAATATATTTTCTATTTCTCAACTAAGTGTGAAAGAAGCAAAGCTAACATGCTCAAGTGACATAGCTTGGCATGCCAACTAATTTGCCCTCACCTCTGAGGATCTCTTTGACTCATGTCCAGATGTATGTTAATTAGGAGGTGCAGGGAGGTGAGGGTAAGTGTGGAGGCATGCCAGGCTGTGGCACTGCTTGACACTCCTTGACACTGAGAAAAGAAAAGGGAATTTTTAGGTCTGGCAACTAACAGGTAAGATAAAGTTTACTGTTATACCCCAATAGCTATACAATGTTGTGTGTAGCTCTTAGCAAAAAAAATGCAGCAACAGATTCTCCGAAAAAATTGTTACAAGTTGCAATGAAGAAGACATAGGAATAAAACTGTTGTTCATTCTGTCCATGTACAAAAAAAAAAAAAATAATAATAATCTTTCCAAGGCAGTCCAGCTTATGATCAGTCTCCTGGAACAGCATCAAAGAACTCCCTAAATCTAGATAAGTTCTATCTGCCTCCTTGTGTTACTGTCTATTGGTATGCAGCTGAAAACAAAATTGTCAGAAAGTTGCTCAAAAACCAATATACTTGCAAGAATTTTATACTTTATTTCAGCGTTATCGGCGCTTGACTGCTTCTGCCTGGATCTCAGGCACGGAGCAGTCATTCGTCGATCGGACACCGAGGAGGCAGGTAAGGGCCCTCCCGGTGTCCTGCAAGCTGTTTGGGACGCCGCAATTTCACTGCGGTGGTCCCGAACAGCCCGACTGACTAGCCGGGATACTTTCGCTTTAGAAGCGGCGGTCAGCTTTGACCGCCGCTTCTAAAAGGTTAATACCGCACATCGCCGCGATCGGCGATGTGTGGTATTAGCCGCGGGTCCCGGCCGTTGATGAGCGCCGGGACCTACGCCATGTGATGCGGGGTCGCAGCGCGACCCCGCTTCATATCGCGGGAGCCGGTGCAGGACGTAAATATACATCCTGCCTTGTTAAAGGGGTACTCCAAATTGTAAAAAGAAATGTGCTGGTACTGCTTAAAACCGTAAAAACCCTTATATTTACCTTCCTAGCTCCCACTAACACCACTCTTACAAAGCCAATCCCATTGCTTCTTGTGATTGGGGTTGGTACATATTTTGCCTGCTCAGCCAATCAGCAGTCACAGCGAGAGAGTCAGTGATTGGCTGCATAGGCCTCAGAATAAGTGGATGGAGCATTCAGAGGGAGACTGGATGACTTCATAGAGGAATCCCTAAGGTAGTAAATGAGGTAAAAATACATTTGTTTTTTAAAATTACTTTTATGGGGCCCCAACACAATAGTAGATAATGTGTAGTAACCATATAACCCCTTTAAAGCAACCGTCAAAGTGGAAATACATTATTTTATTATCATTTGCCTGGTGAAAATAAGCTACAGGCCTGGACTGATAATCTGCCCTACTGGAATTTCCCCAGTTACTATAGGGCTCTCGACCCTAAAATGCCCTGGTCACTCAGCATGAAACACAATATGCCAATTCTGGCCAGGCTCTGACACTATTAAAGCCCTTAAAGGGGTACTCCGGTGGAAAACTCTTTTTTTTTTTTTTTTTAAATCAACTGGTGTCAGAAAGTTAAACAGATTTGTAAATTACTTCCATTAAAAAATCTTAATCCTTCCAGTACTTATTAGCTGATGAATACTACATAGGAAATTCTTTTCCTTTTGGAACACAGGGCTCTCTGCTGACATCTCTGTTTATTTTAGGAACTGACCAGAGCAGCATATGTTTGCTATGGGGATTTTCTATTACTCTCTGGACAGTTCTTAAAATCGACAGATATGTCAGCAGAGAGCACTGTGCTCGTGATATCAGCAGAGAGCTCTGTGTTCCAAAAAGAAAATAATTTCCTCTGTAGTATTCAGCAGCTAATAAGTACTGGAAGGATTAAGATTTTTTAATACAAGTAATTTACAAATCTGTTTAACTTTCTGGCACCAGTTGATTAAATAAAAAAAAGTTTTCCACCGGTGTACCCCCTTTAAGGTCCAATTTGGAGCTGACTTGCGGCTATTATGACATTTTTTTGAAATGATTCATCTATCAGATTTACCTATTTGTTGATAAACTTTCTTGGTGATACAAAGAAGCCTATTTGAGACGAGCATCAAAAATATCTGGAAAGTGGTCTTTTAAAGGGGTGTGCTTTTTAAAGAAAATTGCCACTATGCATAATGGATGGTAGACTTAAGAAATCTGTGACATGACATCTGGTTTGGATAAGGGATGATCTTCTAGCTTTACTATTTGTGTTCGGGGCTCCATACATGTACTAGTGACAGGAAAGCTTGCCTACATACCTATACAAGATCTTACCCTAGCATAGCGGTCTGAGTTGTGCCATAACCGCGCAATGAGGGCACGCCTATAGAGGGTAAAAAGCAACCATGCTAGGATAAATACAATTCCTGAAATAACACATCCTACACCCAGCATCAATCTTCACATACCCGAAGTAGACTATACCTAGTGTGCTGAGAGAGTAGCCCCGACCAACTAGTGACTACTAGAAGTGGTAATCATACCTTGGAAACTGTGGCAGTAACGTCCATCTGTAAAGAAACGACCTGAGAATGATAACATTCCCTGCCAAATACTAAGTGAACTATACCTATTACCATCCCTACTTGTGACATTACTTCAAATGGACACAGAAAGGCTAACTTCATGGCCGGTCTGACAAGCACCAATCCCCTTCTATTTATGAGGCAAAACTAAACTGACAGGTAAATGATAAGAAATATCTATCTACCTGATTATCACCGGATCATGTTGCCTGACAAGGTTCACGAAGGCACCTTACCTGATTGAGACTGTAATAACAGACATACCTAACTAGCCAATGTACTGACCCAACTGGACTTGGGAGTGATGACCCGTTGCAGATGACAGCTCCCTGCGTGAGCAACGTACCTGTAGACGTGACCAGTGTTTAGGTGAACCATCATGCCTGTAGACCTGACAGGTCTTTGTGACACAGTCGTGCCTGAACTCGTCACAGGTCCCCGCGAACCCATCGAGCCTGTAGACATGACAGGTGTGTGAAATCACCGTGCCTGTAAACGTAACAGGTCTTTGTAAACCACTTTTTTTCCCGAAATACGTAACTGTGAAATGCCATAGTGAGACTGTATGCGATCTGCAATGTGTCAGATTACCTACACAACCATGTCGAAATCAATTGTTCTGAAATGAGACAGCAGTAACCACGATTCAATCCCTGATCCTAAAGAAATGAGTCATGTAACTGTATTAAAAACACAATATATCTGCAACTAAATGCCGACCCTCCTTAAGAGAACGTGCAACTATGCCGGATAGTTGAATCTGTTTACTACAACGAAATGATAATGTAATCAAGAAATACAACAGACGAGGTTGTATCTGACCTGAAAATGTGTCAGGTCATAACAAATATAACAGACAACAAAATTGCTCTGAAAACGAGTCAGTAACAACTGACATTACCCCTTTAACCTGATTTTTTTCCCTCCGGCCCCTGAGACTGCTGTGGACAAGTGAGGGACAATCAACCATATGGTCTGCTCTGAGGACGCGTCAGCAACAGGCGTGTAATGTTGCTACCCCTACCTAAAGACTATTCTGAGAAATGAGTCAGGAACAGTGGTTTTCGTGGGCTGCTCCGGGAACGTATGAAATAACAAGTACGCGACGCTGTAGTTTAAGTACTGAGACTGTTCTGAAGAGTCAGGAACAGCGTAATTACGTGGCCTGCTCTGAAGACGTGTCAGTAACAAGCATGTGATACAGTACTAAAAAACTGAGACTGTTCTGAAGACAAGTCAGGAACAGTAGACTACGTGGCATGCTCTGAATACGTGTCAGTAACAAGTATTTGGATGATGTACTTAACAACTGAGACTGTTCTGAAGATGAGTCAGGAACAGGGGAATTACGTGGCGTGCTCTCAAGACGTGTCAGTAACAAGCGTGTGATGCAATAGTAAATGAACTGAGACTGTTCTGAAGAGGAATCAGGAACAGTAGACTACGTGGCCTGTTCTGAAGACGTGTCAGCAACAAGCATGTGATACAGTACTAAAAGAACAGACTGTTCTGAAGACGAGTCAGGAACAGTAGACTACGTGGCCTGCTCTGAAGACGTGTCCGCAACAAGCATGTGATACAGTGCTAAAAGAACTGAGACTGTTCTGAAGACGAGTCAGGAACAGTAGACTACGTGGCCTGCTCTGAAGACGTGTCAGCAACAAGCATGTGGATGACGTACTTAACAACCAACTGTTCTGAAGACGAGTCAGGAACAGTGGAATTTCGTGGCCTGCTCTGAAGACGTGTCAGTAACAAGCATGTGATACAGTACTAAAGAACTGAGACTGTTCTGAAGACAAGTCAGGAACAGTAGACTATGTGGCATGCTCTAAAGACGCGTCAGTAACAAGTATGTTGATGACGTACTTAACAACCGAGACTGTTCTGAAGATGAGTCAGGAACAGTGGAATTACGTGGCCTGCTCTGAAGACGTGTCAGTAACAAACGTGTGATGCAATACTAAATGAACTGAGACTGTTCTGAAGAGGAGTCAGGAACAGTAGACTACGTGGCCTGCTCTGAAGACATGTCAGCAACAAGCATGTGATACCGTACTAAAAGAACTGAGACTGTTCTGAAGACGAGTCAGGAACAGTAGACTACGTGGCCTGCTCTGAAGACGTGTCAGCAACAAGCATGTGGATGATGTACCTAACAACCGAGACTGTTCTGAAGATGAGTCAGGAACAGTGGAATTACGTGGCCTGCACTGAAGATGTGTCAGTAACAAGCATGTGATACAGTACTAAAGAACTGAGACTGTTCTGAAGACAAGTCAGGAACAGTAGACTACGTGGCCTGCTCTTAATACGTGTCAGCAACAAGCATGTGATACAGTACTAAAAGAACTGAGACTGTTCTGAAGACGAGTCAGGAACAGTAGACTACGTGGCCTGCTCTGAATATGTGTCAGCAACAAGCATGTGCACTGATACCCCTACCCAGACTATTTGAGAAAGGAATCAAATTAGTTGTTTGCGTGGTCTGCTCTGTGGACGTGGGCGTGACCCGTAGTACTGTGCACCACCCAGACCCTGAGACTTCTCTGAAGAAGAGTCAGAACCAGTCGACTGTGTGGCATTGCTCTGAAGATGGGTCAGTAACAAACATGTGCTGCTGTTTATGGGGACAGTGACTGATCTGAAGACGAGTCAGAAAAGTGGGTAGCGTGCTGGCTTTGAAATACTTAAGTAAAACGTGAGGGAACATGTGACCTAAGGCAACCTGCTCTGAGGACGTGTCAGTACCCAGCCACCAAAACAAAAAACCCCGACCCTATGAGTGTACTGCGGACATGTCAGGAACGGTCAGTTTACATATGCCGGAAACCAGGGTTTTTAAAAAATTTGTATTTATTTATTTATTTTTAATACACAATCAAATACACATGCATAAAAAATAAACCATTTTTTTTTTTTGTTTTTTTTTTTTTTGTTTACCAATTCCCTGATAGTAACTACACACACCTTAGCAGCACTTAGGAACTTTGATGTTGACACGAAGAAAACTGCATAAACGAAAACATAATGATTGCACCTGGCCACTGAATGACAGTGGCTACACCGACCCTCTACTGAGTCTGTGGGCCATCTGTATGCCTTTTGAGCCTGAAGGGTAAGAAGAAACAAAAGGCGGGGGGGGGGGGGGGGCGCCGCCGCTGGGGGCGAGTCTGGCAGCGGTGAGTCAGGCAACAAGGTAACATTGTGAGTATTCCTGAAATTGGTTTCTCTGAATGTGAGTCTGTAACAACCGCGATTCAACCCCTAATCGTGAAGGAACAAGTCAGTTGACCGGGTATTGAACAGCTGATTAGTGCCACTAAAATGAATGACCACCCTTTGAACGAGTACCTGTGCCGGAAAGTTGAATATGTGTACTATAACTAACTGATAACGTAGTCGTGAAATACAACCGAGGAGGTTATATCTGACCTGAGAACTTGTCAGGTCATGACAATAAACAACAATGCGATTGCTCTGAACGAGTCATTGACCCGTAGACGCTATGGATGAACATGCAGAATAAATACCATTACCCATGTGCAGTAAACGCTATGGATGTTAGTGCAGAGAACATAACAGAATGAATGATTCATGTACGCAGAATAAGTACTACAACGTGTCACCATAATAAATACTACCATCGTATGTACAGACTGAATGCTATGAATGTCCGTGTAGTGTATTGCTAGAATTATATGTGCAATATACCTGACGTGAGCATGTCTGTGGTATGAATACAACGAGCGTATATGTGGTATAAATGCTATGAGCAAATAGTGGTATGATACTATGAGCAGTATAATGCTATGAGTATACTTGCGGTATCAATGCTAAAAGCGTATGTGCCTGATGTAGGCGAAATGCTGAGGCCGCGCCACCCCCAGCACCGATTTAACTCACCTGCTTGCCGCTCCTGGCCCCCACTACCGCTGCGGGCAGAGCCAGCCAGAACCACACCTGCCCTATATTACTTTATAATCAGAGTGAGACACAGCATCCCCAGACAAGACAGGCAGCCGAGCTGCCAGGGATGCCGCACCTGCACCCCCCAAGCCAGACTCCCGATCAGCAAGGCCTCGGAACCTTGAGCAACAGCTCTGAAGATTTTTGTGGGAGATTCAAACACCAGACACAGGAAGCAGAGGATTCCACAAATGACACGTGCTCCGCCCCTGTAGGAGAGGGGAGAGTTATATACACACGCCCCCACCTGTTCCCAATAAGCCCCACCTGGAAGTGCAGGGAGCGATAATTACTTCTGTCCCTCGCACAAACACAGCCCTGCGGGCTTTAAACATATCCTTTGTGTGCAATCATAAGAAAGAAGTTTATGATAAGTGGACAGGGTCTGTATTGACGGAGGGTAAACCCTTAGAATCAAAATCCTCTAATGGGCCCAAGGAAGGACAGTCTGACACTGCTACAATATCAACACAATTAACACTATATATTACATAATATTAATTTCCTTAAAGCTAGTTTGTGCTAGTGTTTCTATGTTATTATTTTTAATGCACAATGAGGTAGTTGTAGCTTTCAGCTGTGGTATTATTAAGTCAGCTGGTGTTATTAGTCAATGTTTTTTGTACTGAGAAGGAAGTGAATTAGATGAGAGAAAGATCAGACAACAAAGAAACTTCTACATTTTCATATGTTTCTAATTTATTCGATGTAATTTAATTTCTGTTTAAACTAATTGAAAAATAAGATAAACAAGATAAGAACAGTGCTCTCTTATTTCTTTACCTCTTATTTTAAATATCTACTAGCTGAGTACCCGGTGTTGGACGGTTTTTCCTTCCTAATTCTTGTTGGGGAGGAAAATCAACAAAGGAGGAAGCTTCTGACTTCATATCCCATCCTCATATATTGTTGTCATATCCCAACCCCATATCCCGTCCCCATATCCTGTCTTCATATCTCAACCTCATATCCCGTCCTCATATCCCAACCGCATATCCTGTCCTTATATCCCGTCTGTTACGCCTAGCGCTCCGGGTCCCCGCTCCTCCCCGGAGCGCTCACGACGTCTTTCTCCCTGTAGCTCCCCGGTCAGTCCCGCTGACCGGGAGCGCTGCACTGTCATGGCCGTTGGGGATGCGATTCGCACAGCGGGACGCGCCCGCTCGCGAATCGCATCCCAGGTCACTTACCCGTTCCCGTCCCCTGCTGTCATGTGCTGGCGCGCGCGGCTCCGCTCTCTAGGGCGCGCGCGCGCCAGCTCCCTGAGACTTAAAGGGCCAGTGCACCAATGATTGGTGCCTGGCCCAATTAGCTTAATTGGCTTCCACCTGGTCTCTGACTATATCTGACCTCCTCCCATGCACTCCCTTGCCGGATCTTGTTGCCCTTGTGCCTAGTGAAAGCGTTTTGTGTGTCTAAAGCCTGTGTACCAGAACTTCTGCTATCCACCCTGACTACGAACCTTGCCGCCTGCCCCCGACCTTCTGCTACGTCCGACCTTGCTTCTGTCTACTCCCTTGTACCTCGCCTATCATCAGCAGTCAGAGAGGTGAGCCGTTGCTAGTGGATACGACCTGGTCACTACCGCCGCAGCAAGACCATCCCGCTTTGCGGCGGGCTCTGGTGAAAACCAGTAGTGACTTAGAACCGGTCCACTAGCACGGTCCACGCCAATCCCTCTCTGGCACAGAGGATCCACTACCTGCCAGCCGGAATCGTGACAGTAGATCCGGCCATGGATCCCGCTGACGTCCCTCTGCCTTATATCTCTGATATCACCACGGTGGTCGCCCAGCAATCCCGACAGATCGCCCATCTAACCCACCAGCTGTCGGAAGTATTCACCATTGTGCAGCAACTTCAGTCGCAACTTCAGCAGCAATCATCTCCTCCGCCAGCTCCTGCACCCCTTCCGCAGCGAGTGGCCACTCCTAGCCTCCGCCTGTCCTTGCCGGACAAATTTAATGGGGACTCTAAGTTTTGCCGTGGCTTTCTTTCGCAATGTTCCCTGCACATGGAGATGATGTCGGACCAGTTTCCTACTGAAAGGTCTAAGGTGGCTTTCGTAGTCAGCCTTCTGTCTGGAAAAGCCCTGTCATGGGCCACACCGCTCTGGGACCGCAATGACCCCGTCACTGCCTCTGTACACTCCTTCTTCTCGGAAATTCGAAGTGTCTTTGAGGAACCTGCCCGAGCCTCTTCTGCTGAGACTGCCCTGCTGAACCTGGTCCAGGGTAATTCTTCCGTTGGCGAGTACGCCATACAATTCCGTACTCTTGCTTCTGAACTATCCTGGAATAATGAGGCCCTCTGCGCGACCTTTAAAAAAGGCCTATCCAGCAACATTAAAGATGTTCTGGCCGCACGAGAAACTCCTGCTAACCTGCATGAACTCATTCATCTAGCCACTCGCATTGACATGCGTTTTTCTGAGAGGCATCAAGAGCTCCGCCAGGAAAAGGACTTAGATCTCTGGACACCTCTCCCACAGTCTCCACTGCAATCTGCGCCTAGGCCTCCCGCCGAGGAAGCCATGCAAGTGGATCGGTCTCGCCTGACCCTGGAAGAGAGGAATCGCCGTAAGGAAGAGAATCTTTGTCTGTACTGTGCCAGTACCGAACATTTTTTGGTGGATTGCCCTATCCGTCCTCCACGTCTGGGAAACGCACGCTCGCACCCAGCTCTCGTGGGTGTGGCGTCTCTTGATGCTAAGTCGGCTTCTCCACGTCTCACGGTGCCTGTACGGATTTCTACTTCAGCCAGCTCTTCCCTCTCAGCCGTGGCCTGCCTGGACTCTGGTGCTTCTGGGAATTTTATTCGGGAGTCCTTGGTGAATAAATTCCGCATTCCGGTGACCCGTCTTGTCAAGCCACTCCACATTTCCGCGGTCAACGGAGCCAGGTTGGATTGCACCGTGCGTTACCGCACGGAGCCCCTCCTAATGTGCATCGGACCTCATCACGAGAAAATTGAATTTTTGGTCCTTCCCAATTGCACTTCCGAAATTCTCCTTGGACTACCCTGGCTTCTACACCATTCCCCAACCCTGGACTGGTCCACTGGGGAGATCAAGAGTTGGGGTCCCTCTTGTTCCAAGGACTGCCTTAAACCAGTTCCCAGTACTCCCTGCCGTGACCCTGTGGTTCCTCCTGTATCCGGTCCCCCTAAGGTCGTTAGGGACTCTGCCTGCCACAGAAAATGCCTCTCCCCCCCTCCCAGTCCCTTCAGGCAAGCCTCTGTGTCCCCTCATGGCTCCCGTCCTTGTGTCTCCCTGCCCCGTGCCAAGCTTCACCCTCTGCCCTCCCTCCCCATTCCTACTCCTGCTGTACTGCCTGCCATTGAGGAAATCATCCATTCCTTCCGGGTGTCCTCATCCCAGGGGAGGCAGTCACCGGACAAAAAAAAGGGGAGACCTAAGGGGGGGGGTACTGTTACGCCTAGCGCTCCGGGTCCCCGCTCCTCCCCGGAGCGCTCACGGCGTCTTTCTCCCTGCAGCTCCCCGGTCAGTCCCGCTGACCGGGAGCGCTGCACTGTCATGGCCGTTGGGGATGCGATTCGCACAGCGGGACGCGCCCGCTCGCGAATCGCATCCCAGGTCACTTACCCGTTCCCGTCCCCTGCTGTCATGTGCTGGCGCGCGCGGCTCCGCTCTCTAGGGCGCGCGCGCGCCAGCTCCCTGAGACTTAAAGGGCCAGTGCACCAATGATTGGTGCCTGGCCCAATTAGCTTAATTGGCTTCCACCTGGTCTCTGACTATATCTGACCTCCTCCCATGCACTCCCTTGCCGGATCTTGTTGCCCTTGTGCCTAGTGAAAGCGTTTTGTGTGTCTAAAGCCTGTGTACCAGAACTTCTGCTATCCACCCTGACTACGAACCTTGCCGCCTGCCCCCGACCTTCTGCTACGTCCGACCTTGCTTCTGTCTACTCCCTTGTACCTCGCCTATCATCAGCAGTCAGAGAGGTGAGCCGTTGCTAGTGGATACGACCTGGTCACTACCGCCGCAGCAAGACCATCCCGCTTTGCGGCGGGCTCTGGTGAAAACCAGTAGTGACTTAGAACCGGTCCACTAGCACGGTCCACGCCAATCCCTCTCTGGCACAGAGGATCCACTACCTGCCAGCCGGAATCGTGACACCGTCCTCATATCTTAACCTCATATCCCGACCTCATATCCCATCCTCCTATCTTGACCTCATATCCCTTCCTCATATCCCGTCCTCAAATCCCGACCTCATATCCCGACCCCATATCCCGACCCCGTATCCCGTCCTCATATATCGACCTCATATTCCGTCCTCATGTCCCAACCTCATGTCCTGTTCTCATGTCCCGTCCTAATGTTCTGACCTCATATCCCGTCCTCATGTCCCGACCTCATATCCTGTCCACATATCTCAACCTCATATCCTGTCCTCATATGCTGTCCTCATATCCTGTCCTCATATCCCGACCTCATATCCCATCCTCATATGCTGTCCTCATATCCCGTCCTCATGTCCCGACCTCATATCCCGTCCGCATATCTCAACCTCATATCCTGTCCTCATATGCTGTCCTCATATCCTGTCCTCATATCCCGACCTCATATCCCATCTTCATATCATGCCCTCATATGCTGTCCCTATATCCTGTCCTTATATCCCGACCTCATATCCTGTCCTCATATGCTGTCCTCATATCCTGTCCTCATATCCCAACCTCATATGCCCTCCTCATATCCCATCCTCATATCTCGACCCCATATCCCAACCTCATATCCCATCCTCATATCCCGTCCTCATATCCCATCCTCAGGTGATTTGTGATGAAGATATTGTAAGCTGAAAATAGAAGGGGACGTGACTTTGTGGGACTGGGCGTGATTTGCAAGCCAGACCGATGCACTAAAAGGGTAGAGAATAAAAGAGTTGGGGCTTAAACAGTGGGCACTTCTTTGTGAGATGGGGTGTGGCTTGCAAGCCAGACTGAAGCATTCACCAGGAGATGCAGAGCCGAGCTTGTGGAGTAAGGTACTGGAAATCCCATATACTTGCATGGGACTTGGAACAAAAACCCATCTTTTATATAAGGGTGTAGGTAAGGGTTAATTTATAATCATATATTTTTAGTTGACATATAAGTAATATGTGTACCAGGTATTATTGAAATATCTCCATCCATACGGAAGTTATGTGGGAACATACATTTCCCATAGATTTGCATGGGTCTTTAAACAAAAACCCTGACCCTCACACATGGGGGGTAGTTAAGGGTTAAATGAACTATCCTATATTTTAAGTGGACATATAAGTAACATGTGACCAAGTATTTTCGAAATATCTCCAGCCGTTTGGAAGTTAAGCAGTAACATATATTTCCCATAGACTTGTATGGGACTTTAAACAAAAACCCTGACCCTGGCAAATAGGGGGGGGAAAGGGTTAAATTACCTATCCTATGTTTGTTGTTGACATATAAGTAACAGGTGTGCCAGGTTTCATGTTAATATCTTTAGCTGTTTGGATGTGATACTGGAATACACACACACACACACACACACACTGAGTTTTATATATACAGTCATGGCCATAAATGTTGGCCCCTGACATTTTTCAAGAAAATGAAGTATTTCTCACAGAAAAGGATTGAAGTGACACATGTTTTGTAACACATATTTTGGCACGAAATGGATTTTTGGGGGCGAAAAATTATTTGACAATATCCCCCTCTGTGTACTTTATAAAGATTTATGATTTTTCTATTGTGCAGATTTTTGTTCAGCGCACACTGCTGCTTCGGCACTTCTAGCTATGTGAGCAGTGTACCACGGGAAAATGCCACAGCTCTGCGAAGTGTGAGGTAGAGAAGGAGTGCACGGTAGAGCAAGGGGGGGGCATTTCTATATTTGCACAAAATTTATCAAAGGATGTGCGCAACTTTTATAAATCTTGAGCAAGAGTGTGAAGTAGACACACAGTGTAAAGGGGTAGATCTGGGTCTACAATAGACGCCTAATTATAATTCTCCCCCCATTGAGTTTTATATATATATATATATATATATATATATATATATATATATTTATATAGATTTTACTCAAAACATTGTTTTAGCAGTTCATGAAATTACGGGACAGTCAATTCTAACTTCTCTTCACTTGGGCACGAGCAGATAAACCTGAAATCTAATGTTGACAACTATAGAATCAGTGTAAAAGGAGTTACACGAAGCTTGATGGCTGCAGAATGAACTCAATCCTACTTTTTCACTCATTTTGTTGCACAGTAGGAGGCTCTTTATTCTGAAACTTTGTCTTGTTACACAGGCAGAGAAATAACTGTAATGCTTGCACTGTTCTCCAGTTACACACTTGGCTTGTCAGTATCTCTCATAGCCCCACCAGTCCACACACTCGGTCCACACAGACTTGTATGATAGGCTACACCATATTCCTCAGGGCAGCGGGCCTTTAAAATGGTACTCAGGTGCAAAACATCTTATGCCCTATCAAATAGATTGGGGATAAGATGTTAGATCTCGGGGATCCTGCTACTGGGGACCCCCGCAATCACCAGCATGGCACCCCGGTCATCCGTGCATGGAGTGAACTATTCATAGTAAACAGTAACATATGTTAGTAGTTACATGTTTCCATAGTTTTTAAGAAACATGGACCCACTACAATATTTTTGTCATACAAAGATTAACTATTTTGTTCCTATTAAACAACAGCAAATTTGATCAATTAGTTTGTGTCCATTTTTCCAAATCACCCACAATTCCACCTGTAGTCTATTAAACACTTGAGATTTACTTGCTTTAAAAAAAAAAAAAAAAAAAAAAAAAAATATATATATATATATATATATATGTATGTATATGTATGTATATATATATATATATATATATATATATATATATATGTTAAAGCTGGCCATAGACACAAACCTTTTCTGAGGACCTTGGGATAGGGTCGCCCTGAATATAATTTTTTTCCCCTGATAAAACATTATGGAAAATATGCGGTTGAATCAGCCTGTGGGGGATACACAGGTGTGGGTGTGTGAGTACCCTATTCTGAGCACATGGCAGGCCCTTTAAAGTGTACCTGTCACATCACAAAAACAAAATGCTTAGATATGTAACTCACAAGGTCATAAAGGCGCTTTACATGTCCGTTTTTGTGTCTGGCTTCTGTATTTTGCTCACTCATTCTGAAAGTGTGTCTGACGCCAGCACTGAGCCTGCCCTCACTCACCATGCATTCACTTCCTCCCTGAGTCTGTTGTGCTGTGTCTGTTCATCAAATTACTGCAGGTTGCTCTGTAACCCCCTCCTCTCTGTTTTCATGCTGCATATACTGTAAGACAGAGAGGAAGATTATCGGAGCATGCTGCTATTTTATTGTGAGTGGGCAGGCTTTAGAGGACAGTATATAAAATAGTCTTCACACTCTATTTATAAGTTTAGTTATATTCATAATGTTCATCTGTTATGTATATATACATTATGTGAGGAACTGCCAGCGATACGGGTCTTTCTTCAATGAAGCGCAGAGTTGCACTGAGCTCGCTCCCAGTGTGTGCTTTCTGTAGTCTGATAGGCAGAACAGGAGTGGGCACAGAGAACAGATCACAGATCACTTCCTTGATCTTAGCAGAGCCTGTGCTTCAGCTGGAACTGAATTTTTATTTTTTTTTTTAAATCTGACAAAGCCCATTTGTGTTTGTAGAGGGGAAAGAAAATAGGCAGGGCATAGACCTGGTAACACTGAGAGGACTGGCAGAGGGACACATATACAGTCACTTAAACAGTTGGATGCTTTACTCAGAAACTTTTCAATATATGGACATAAAATGGTGAAACAATGCTTCCAAGAAGGCATAGATCACTGCTTAAGGCTTCTTTCACACTGCTATTGCACCCCTTCGAGAACGAACGTCAATCTCTCTTTTATTTTTATTTTTTAAGATAGATGGTCGTCATTTTAATGAGACACAATGGGCAACAGTCTATGGGGGTCAGTTGGGCACCGCTGTTTTTCAGCGGGAGTAGCGGAAGAAGAAGACGGTGCAAGCAGTATTTTTTCTCCCGCTATTCTCCCCAGCAGCCTCGACGTTCGTCACACTACTGTGTCCTAACATTTCTGTAAATGGGGCCTAAAAGGTACAGATTGCAACACATATTTAACCTCTTCAGGACACAGGGTGTATAGATACGCCCTGCATTCCGAGTCCTTAAGGACACAGGGCGTATCCATATGCCCGTGGGAAATCCGGTCCCCACCGCTAGCCGGTTGGGGACCGGAGCCGGATGCCTGCTGAAATAGTTCAGCAGGCATCGCAGCATATCGCCCAGGGAAGTCAACATGTCCCCCCCATGTCGGCGATGGCCGCAGATCGCTGGACAATTCAGCCCAGCGATCTGCGGCGGATTCCGGGTCAATCGGGTCTCCAGTGACCCGGAATTACAGGCTGTTCGGGGCTGTTCGGGGCCGACCAATCAGGGCGCCTGCTGCGGGTGTCACTCCCGCAACCCGCTCCGCCCCTCCTCTGGAGGACGTGATCGGGTGCGGGAAGAGGACCCCGGCAGCTGGGGACGCCGATCCCCGGCGTCCCTGTTGGGATCGGGGCCCCAGGAGCGGCGGCGGCGAGGGACTGACCTGGGGAGTAGCAGTTGGAGCTGAGTGACAGCCTCCTGCTGTTGCTTAGCAACAGCTCCCAGCATGCAAAAAGGGCATGCTGGGAGCTGTAGTTATGCAACAGCAGGAGGCATACCACCACAAATCCCAGCATTTCCTTATGGGCATGCTGGGACTTATAGTTTTGCAACAGCTGGAGGAACATTTTTTCTATGGAAAAGTGTACCTTCAGCTGTTGTAAAACTACAACTCCCAGCTTGAACAAACAGCTAAAGTGCATGCTGGGAGTTGTAGTGGTGCATCTGCTGGTTGCATAACTACAACTCCCAGCATGCCCGTTGGCTGTCGGTGACTGCTGGGAGTTGTAGTTTTGCAACAGCTGGAGGCACACTGGTTGTGAAACACTGAGTTAGGTCACAAACTCAGTGATACATAACCAGTGTGCCTACAGCTGTTGCAAAACTAAAACTCTCAGCATGTACAGTCTGTCAGCGCATGCTGGGAGCTGTAGTTTTGCAACAGCTGGATGTTCCCCCCCAATGTGAATGCACAGGGTACACTCACATGGGCAGAGGTTTACAGTAAGTATCCGGCTGCAAGTTTGAGCTGCAGCAAATTTTCTGCCGCAGCTCAAACTGCCAGCGAGAAACTACTGTGAACCCCCGCCCGTGTGACTGTACCCTAAAAACACTACACTAACACTAAATAAAATAAAAAGTAAAAAACACTACATATACACATACCCCTACAAAGCCCCCCTCCCCAATAAAAATGAAAAACATCTGGTACGCCACTGATTCCAAAACAGAGCCTCCAGCTGTTGCAAAACAACTACTCCCAGTATTACCAGACAGCCACTGACTGTCCAGGCATGCTGGGAGTTTCACAACAGCTGGAGGCACCCTGTTTGGGAATCACTGGCGTAGAATACCCCTATGTCCACCCCTATGCAAGTCCCTAATTTAGGCCTCAAATGGGCATGGTGCTCTCACTTTGGAGCCCTGTC
Source organism: Hyla sarda (assembly GCF_029499605.1). Classification (NCBI taxonomy): domain Eukaryota; kingdom Metazoa; phylum Chordata; class Amphibia; order Anura; family Hylidae; genus Hyla; species Hyla sarda. Next base: position 226,303,267 of record NC_079189.1, read on the forward strand.
GTATTTCAAGGCAACAGTTTAGGGTCACATATGGGGTATCGCCGTACTCGGGAGATATTGGGCTTCAAATTTTGGGGGGTATTTTCTGCTTTTACCCTTTTTAAAAATGTAAAATTTTTGGGAAAACAAGCATTTTAGGTAAAAAAAAAAAATTCTTTTACATATGCAAAAGTCGTGAAACACCTGTGGCGCATAAAGGTTCACTTAACCCCTTGTTACGTTCCCCGAGGGGTCTAGTTTCCAAAATAGTATGCCATGTGTTTTAATTTTTTTTGCTGTCCTGGCACCATAGGGGCTTCCTAAATGTGGCATGTCCCCAGAGCAAAATTTGCTTCCAAAAAGCCAAATGTGACTACTCCTCTTCTGAGACCTGTAGTGCACCAGCAGAGCACTTTCCACCCCCATATGGGGTGTTTTCTGAATCAGGAGAAATTGGGCTTCAAATTTTGGGGGGTATTTTCTGCTATTACCCTTTTTAAAAAGGAAAAATTTTGGGGAAAACAAGCATTTTAGGTCAAATTTTTTTTTTTTTTTTTTACATTTGCAAAAGTCATGAAACACCTGTGGGGTATTAAGGCTCACTTTATCCCATGTTACATTCCCCGAGGGGTCTAGTTTCCAAAATGGTATGCCATGTGTTTTTTTTTTTTGGGCTGTTTTGGCACCATAGGGGCTTCCTAAAGGTCACATGCCCCCCAAAAACCATTTCCAAAATCCCCTTGTCGCTCCTTCGCTTCTGAGCCCTCTACTGTGCCCAGCCGAACAATTTACATAGACATATGAGGTATGTGCTTACTCGAGAGAAATTGGGCTACAAACACAGGTAAAAATTTTCTCCTTTTATCACTTGCAAAAATTCTAAAATTGGGTTTACAAGAACATGTGAGTGTAAAAAAATGAAGATTTTAAATTTTCTCCTTCACTTTGCTGCTATTCCTGTGAAACACCTAAAGGGTTAAAACACTGACTGAATGTCATTTTTAATACTTTGGGGGTGTAGTTTTTATAATGGTGTCATTTATGGGGTATTTCTAATATGAAGACCTTTCAAATCCACTTCAAACCTGAACTGGTCCCTGAAAAATATCGAGTTTGAATTTTTTTTTTAAAATTGGAAAATTGCTGCTGAACTTTGAAGTTCTCTGGTGTCTTCCAAAGGTAAAAACTCAGCAATTTTATGATGCAAACATAAAGTAGACATATTGTATATGTGAATAATTTTTTTTTTATTTGTAATATACATTTTCCTTACAAGCAGAAAGCTTCAAGGTTAGAAAAATGCAAAATTTTCACATTTTTCATCAAATTTTGGGATTTTTCACCAAGAAAGGATGCACGTTTCCACAAAAATTTACTACTATGTTAAAGTAGAATATGTCACGAAAAAACAATCTCGGAATCAGAATGATAACTAAAAGCATTCCAGAGTTATTAATGTTTAAAGTGACAGTGGTCAGATGTGCAAAAAACGCTCTGGTCCTTAAGGCTAAAATGGGCTTGGTCCTTAAGGGGTTAAGCTAAACATCTTTAGACCACACTCTCTTACAAATTGAGTAGCTCTCTATAACTCTTTTAGAACTGTAAACAACTGAAAGGATGTTTTCTCTGGAAATTCTTCTTGAGCACCCAATCCCCTGGCTAGGTATGGTTCTTGTCCACTCAGCATTTGGACTATTTCAGCACATATGGTGTAGTGTTGAGCACGAATATTTGAAATGCAAATTTTTAACATGAATATTGGCACTTCACGATTTCGTGAATATTTAGAATATAGTGATATGTATTTGTAATGATGAATATTTTTTTTTACAAATATTTATGCGAATATTCATGCGAATATTTATGCGAATATCGGCACTTCCAGACTGGACACTGATCTCTCCCTTCATTTAGGTGAAATACATAATTGCGCATGCGCACTATGCGAATTTCACAACAAATTTTTTGCATGAAAAAAAAAGAGAACTAACATAGCGAATATGCAAATTTCGCGAATATAGGACGAATATTTGTCCACATATTCGTGAAATATCACAAATTCTAATATGGCCCCTGCCGCTCATCACTAATAGGGTGCACCAACTCAGGAAAACATGATTAAACCCCGACAGTGTGACTAAATGTGATGCACAAGCACTCATTGACTATGCTGTCCAGTTTCTTTGTTCTGCAACCTGTTCTCTACCTACACAACTAGACAAGTATCCCATATATATATATATATACATATATATATATATATATATATATATATATATATATGCGCATTCACCAATAGATACCATTGGCTGGATCAAGTATGAGTAAGGCTGGCATGACCGGTATAAACGCGTTACTTTTATCCTGTTGTATTATGGTGGCTCTGAATAAAGGAAAGCTTTTCATTTGCACTGTGTAAGTGCCTGTGCTGGACTCTCTATACCATTGGCTGTATCAGTTATAAATCCTCACACTGTCAAAACAACCAATGGTAAGCAGAGAAAGGGGCAACAGTAACATCCAAAGCACCTACATCTGTACACACACTTTCACACATCACATCATAAACAATGCATTACTTTTTACATCTTAAAGTGACATTATACACCCAAAAAGAAAATTGGAGTCATATCAAATTAATTATAATCTTTATTGCAAAAATTCATAAAAGCAGGCACATAATGTGCAAAGGAAGAACATAACAACACATGGGAAAAGCAAAACACTGCCCTGGAACCTGCGCTGTCACATGAATTAAAGTAAAGACAAAATTGTGACTATAGTTAATAGGCTATAGTTAATGTTGCACTAACCACTGTAATTAGATGGCAGGATATACATAAGTCGCACTGTAAGGTGGACTGGAAGTGGTGTGCAAAATAGATGCAAGAAGTGCTGGGGTAAACATAAAAAGAATACCAACCCAAAGGAAGTGCAGTGTGCAAGTGCAAAATATGGACAGCAGACAGCTCACAGGGTCCAAGGCAGCGTCACCCCAACGCGCGTCAAGCCTTTCCTTTTTATAGAAATGATTGCTTTAAATAAAAAACGCCACTAGAGGTCCCCATATCATCTAGAACATATTCCTGTCCAGCTGCAGCATCATCTTTGCCCAAGCTAAAGCACAGGCAGGGACAAAGTCCAGTAAAAGTGGGTAGGACTAGTGTGCTCACTCCTGTTCTATCAGACTGCAGCATGAAAACTGAGAGGAGAAAGTTACAGAGCAACCTGCAGTGATTGGATGAAGAGACCCAGCCCTCAGGGAGGAAGATGAGTGAGGGATACCCCTTCCATACGACAGAATGACAAACAAAGTGAGCAAAAGAAATAAAGTATTTTTTAGAGAAGTATAGTTGTTAGACACATAGTTGTTAGACACATAAAAATAAATGTACATGATCAGGATTAGGTACTAAGTAACATATACCATTTGTGGGATATGGCAGCTACTCTTTAAAGCATTAATATAAAGTTTTACCCATGGGGCAGCTTTTGATTTCTTGGAAAATAGATTTCTTGCATTTCTTAGAACTAGAAAGAAAACAGTATGAAAGCAGAGGTATGCCAAGTACGATACACAAGTACACTTTCTATGCAAAAGAAGAACAATAAGAAAAAATGCAAGTGGTTTTGTAGTTAATGACAGCTTATATGTATGACTTATATACCATTACACTTGCCGGCCATTGGGGTAACACGTGATGTGGGATTCAAAACAATTATCAATTCAGCAGATTTTTGGGAAGGAGAACAAAGTGCTATTCTTCTATGTAATAGTGGTTAAGTGATGTTAATTGCCTAGTGTACGCTACATGCAGGCCAAAAGATAGTCTACAGGTCACAACATCCTGCCAAAAACATCCCTCAGCTTTATTTTTGTAACTGCAGAGTCAGACAATTTAATAATAGAAAATAGAGAAGTAAATAGAAAAACAAAATATGGATTTTAAATGAAGATATTTTTTCATCATTTACACTCAAGTTCAAAGCTAGGAACATATCAGATGACCCTACTGTTTATAATGCATCTTTATCCAACCAACTAAGGTTGTTTTAAATGCCAAGGAGCCATTCATTTATTGTTAGGAATGGGATTAGACCTCATCCTTTTGGTTAAAGGAAAGTTTCCATGTCTTGTCCTACTGAGGACAGAGAAGTATTTTATGTCCCTCTGAAATGGGACAAAGGCTAAATTCATAAGCAATGCTGGAGAAATATTTCAGAAGGAGCCAAAATGTTGCATATACGGTGTCCATATTAGGACATCCTCCGGTATCGTTCCTCACTCCGTCATACCTCAGACCAGCTAAAAATGACAAAAAATAAAGCGCTCCATGGTGTATTAAAAGAGTAACTTGTCAGGCAACTTATGCGCTGAAAGAGGAGGCTCACCTGGAAGTGTTGTGTACCCACATGCACAACAATGGTGAGCGCATGTAGTGTCCGCAGCCAGCCGGCTGAGCAGGAGGTATATGGAGGCAGACTTCAGACAGAGGTGCCGGCTTTCAATGGCGCAGGTCACAGAAGAAGCATGGATAGGTAAGAGCAAGGGTAGTTTATTCTCTCAGCATGCAACGCGTTTCACTGCAACAGCAGCTTCATCAGGCCTGATGAAGCTGCTGTTGCAGTGAAACGTGTTGCATGCTGGGAGAATAAACTACCCTTGCTTTTACCTATCCATGCTTCTTATGTGACCTGCGCCATTGAAAGCCGGCACCTCTGTCTTAAGTCTGCCTCCATATACCTCAGACCAAACTGCCTCTTTCCTCCTCCATCACACAAAACTTCATCCTACCTCAGCCGAAACTCCTTCCGTCATAACACAAAACTCCCCCCTCCCTAAGGCTAAGTTTCCACTTGGTTTTTTTTCTGGCAGTTTTTGGAATATTGCCACTGCAGATTTTGAGCCAAAGCCAGAAGTGTATTCAAAAGGAACAGGACATAAAAAGGAAGGACTTACACTTCTCCTCCCTTATGTGTGTGTCACGATGCCGGCTGGCAGGTAGTGGACCCTCTGTGCCAGAGAGGGATTGGCGTGGACCGTGCTAGTGGACCGGTTCTAAGCCACTACTGGTTTTCACCAGAGCCCGCCGCAAAGCGGGATGGTCTTGCTGCGGCGGTAGTGACCAGGTCGTATCCACTAGCAACGGCTCACCTCTCTGGCTGCTGAAGATAGGCGCGGTACAAGGGAGTAGGCAGAAGCAAGGTCGGACGTAGCAGAAGGTCGGGGCAGGCAGCAAGGATCGTAGTCAGGGGCAACGGCAGAAGGTCTGGAAGCACAGGCAAGGAACACACAAGGAACGCTTTCACTGGCACTAAGGCAACAAGATCCGGCAAGGGAGTGCAAGGGAAGTGAGGTAATATAGGGAAGTGCACAGGTGAAAACCCTAATTGGAACCACTGCGCCAATCAGCGGCGCAGTGGCCCTTTAAATCGCAGAGACCCGGCGCGCGCGCGCCCTAGGGAGCGGGGCCGCGCGCGCCGGGACAGAACAGACGGGGAGCGAGTCAGGTAGGGGAGCCGGGGTGCGCATCGCGAGCGGGCGCTACTCACATCGCGAATCGCATCCCGGCTGGCAGCAGGATCGCAGCGCCCCGGGTCAGAGGACGTGACCGGAGCGCTGCAGCGGAGGGAGTGAAGCGAGCGCTCCGGGGAGGAGCGGGGACCCGGAGCGCTCGGCGTAACAGTACCCCCCCCCTTGGGTCCCCCCCTCTTCTTGGAGCCTGAGAACCTGAGGAGCAGACTTTTGTCAAGGATGTTGTCCTCAGGTTCCCAGGATCTCTCTTCAGGACCACAACCCTCCCAGTCTACTAAAAAAAAATTTTTCCCTCTGACCTTTTTGGCAGCCAAAATTTCCTTGACCGAGAAGACGTCCGAGGAGCCGGAAACAGGAGTGGGAGGAACAGATTTGGGAGAAAAACGGTTGAGGATGAGTGGTTTGAGAAGAGAGACGTGAAAGGCATTAGGGATACGAAGAGAAGGAGGAAGAAGAAGTTTATAAGAGACAGGATTAATTTGACGCAAAATTTTGAAAGGACCAAGATAGCGTGGTCCCAACTTGTAGCTAGGGACACGGAAGCGGACATATTTAGCGGAGAGCCATACCTTGTCTCCAGGGGAAAAAACGGGGGGAGCTCTTCTTTTCTTATCCGCGAACCTCTTCAAGCGTGAAGAAGCCTGTAAGAGAGAATTTTGGGTCTCTCTCCATATAATGGAAAGGTCACGAGAAATTTCATCCACAGCGGGCAGACCAGAGGGCAAGGGGGTAGGGAGGGGGGGAAGAGGGTGACGGCCGTACACCACGAAAAATGGGGATTTGGAGGAAGATTCAGAGACCCTGAAGTTATACGAAAATTCGGCCCATGGAAGGAGATCTGCCCAGTCATCCTGGCGGGAGGAAACAAAATGTCGCAAATAATCACCCAGGATCTGGTTAATTCTTTCTACTTGTCCATTGGACTGGGGATGATATGCAGAGGAAAAATTTAATTTAATCTTGAGTTGTTTACAGAGAGCCCTCCAGAATTTAGACACGAATTGGACCCCTCTATCCGAGACAATCTGCGTAGGCAACCCGTGAAGACGAAAAATGTGTACAAAAAATTGTTTAGCCAACTGAGGCGCAGAAGGAAGACCAGGAAGAGGGATGAAATGTGCCATTTTGGAGAATCGATCAACGACCACCCAAATAACGGTGTTGCCACGGGAAGGGGGTAAATCAGTAATAAAATCCATACCAATCAGAGACCAAGGCTGTTCGGGGACAGGCAGAGGATGAAGAAAACCAGCGGGCTTCTGGCGAGGAGTCTTATCCCGGGCACAGATAGTGCAGGCTCGCACAAAGTCCCCAACATCCGTCTCCAGAGTCGGCCACCAATAGAAGCGGGAGATGAGTTGCACAGATTTCTTGATGCCCGCATGACCTGCGAGATGGGAGGAGTGACCCCATTTGAGGATTCCGAGGCGTTGGCGTGGAGAAACAAAGGTCTTTCCTGGAGGAGTCTGCCTGATGGAGGCAGGAGAAGTGGAGATCAGGCAGTCAGGTGGAATGATGTGTTGCGGAGGGAGATCAACTTCTGAGGCATCCGAGGAACGAGAGAGAGCATCGGCCCTAATGTTCTTATCGGCAGGACGAAAGTGAATCTCAAAATTAAATCGGGCAAAGAACAGAGACCACCGGGCCTGGCGAGGATTCAGCCGTTGGGCCGACTGGAGGTAGGAGAGGTTCTTGTGGTCGGTGTAGATAATAACAGGAAATCTTGATCCCTCCAGCAGATGCCTCCATTCCTCAAGTGCTAATTTAATGGCTAGAAGCTCTCGATCCCCGATGGAGTAGTTCCTCTCCGCTGGAGAGAAGGTCCTAGAGAAAAAACCACAAGTGACAGCATGCCCGGAAGGATTTTTTTGTAGAAGAACAGCTCCAGCTCCTACTGAGGAGGCATCAACCTCCAATAGGAAGGGTTTGGAAGGGTCAGGTCTGGAGAGCACGGGAGCCGAAGAAAAGGCAGACTTGAGTCGTTTAAAGGAGTCTTCTGCTTGAGGAGGCCAGGACTTGGGATCAGCATTTTTCTTGGTTAAAGCCACGATAGGAGCCACAATGGTAGAAAAATGTGGAATAAATTGCCTGTAATAATTGGCGAACCCCAAAAAGCGTTGGATAGCACGGAGTCCGGAGGGGCGTGGCCAATTTAAGACGGCAGAGAGTTTGTCTGGATCCATCTGTAGTCCCTGGCCAGAGACCAAATATCCTAGAAAAGGAAGAGATTGGCATTCAAACAGACATTTCTCAATTTTGGCATAGAGTTGGTTGTCACGAAGTCTCTGAAGAACCATACGGACATGCTGGCGGTGTTCTTCTAGATTGGCAGAAAAAATTAGGATATCGTCCAGATATACCACAACACAGGAGTATAACAGATCACGAAAAATTTCATTGACAAAGTCTTGGAAGACGGCAGGGGCATTGCACAGTCCAAAGGGCATGACCAGATACTCAAAGTGTCCATCTCTGGTGTTAAATGCCGTTTTCCACTCGTCCCCCTCTCTGATGCGGATGAGGTTATAGGCGCCTCTTAAGTCCAATTTAGTGAAGATGTGGGCACCTTGGAGGCGATCAAAGAGTTCAGAGATGAGGGGTAAGGGGTAGCGGTTCTTAACCGTGATTTTATTAAGACCGCGGTAGTCAATGCAAGGACGTAGGGAGCCATCTTTTTTGGACACAAAGAAAAATCCGGCTCCGGCAGGAGAGGAGGATTTACGGATAAAGCCCTTTTTTAGATTCTCCTGGACGTATTCGGACATGGCAAGAGTCTCTGGGGCAGAGAGAGGATAAATTCTGCCCCGGGGTGGAGTAGTACCCGGGAGGAGGTCGATAGGGCAATCATAAGGCCTGTGAGGAGGTAGAGTCTCAGCTTGTTTTTTGCAGAAAACATCCGCGAAGTCCATATAGGCCTTAGGGAGACCGGTTACTGGAGGAACCACAGAGTTACGGCAAGGGTTACTGGGAACCGGTTTTAGACAGTTCTTGGAACAAGAGGACCCCCAAGTCTTGATCTCCCCAGTGGACCAATCCAGGGTTGGGGAATGAAGTTGAAGCCAGGGAAGTCCAAGAAGAATCTCCGAGGTGCAATTGGGGAGGACCAAAAGTTCAATCCTCTCATGATGAGATCCGATGCTCATAAGAAGGGGCTCCGTGCGGAAACGTATGGTACAGTCCAGTCTTTCATTATTTACACAATTGATGTAGAGGGGTCTGGCGAGACTGGTCACTGGGATGTTGAACCTGTTGACGAGAGAGGCCAAAATAAAATTTCCTGCAGATCCAGAGTCCAAGAAGGCCACTGTAGAGAAGGAGAAGGCAGAGGCAGACATCCGCACAGGCACAGTAAGACGTGGAGAAGCAGAGTAGACATCAAGGACTGTCTCACCTTTGTGCGGAGTCAGCGTACGTCTTTCCAGGCGGGGAGGACGGATAGGACAATCCCTCAGGAAGTGTTCGGTACTAGCACAGTACAGGCAGAGGTTCTCCATACGGCGTCGTGTCCTCTCTTGAGGTGTCAGGCGAGACCGGTCGACCTGCATAGCCTCCACGGCGGGAGGCACAGGAACAGATTGCAGGGGACCAGAGGAGAGAGGAGCCGAGGAGCCGAAACGCCTCGTGCGAACAGAGTCCATATCTTGGCGGAGTTCCTGACGCCTTTCAGAAAAACGCATGTCAATGCGAGTGGCTAGGTGAATAAGTTCATGTAGATTAGCAGGAATTTCTCGTGCGGCCAGAACATCTTTAATGTTGCTGGATAGGCCTTTTTTGAAGGTCGCGCAGAGGGCCTCATTATTCCAGGACAATTCTGAAGCAAGTGTACGGAATTGTACGGCATACTCGCCAACGGAAGAATTACCCTGGACCAGGTTCAACAGGGCAGTCTCAGCAGAAGAGGCTCGGGCAGGTTCCTCAAAGACACTTCGGATTTCCGAGAAGAAGGAGTGTACAGAGGCAGTGACGGGGTCATTGCGGTCCCAGAGCGGTGTGGCCCATGACAGGGCTTTTCCGGACAGAAGACTGACTACGAAAGCCACCTTAGACCTTTCAGTGGGAAACAGGTCCGACATCATCTCCAGATGCAGGGAACATTGGGAAAGAAAGCCACGGCAAAACTTAGAGTCCCCATCAAATTTATCCGGCAAGGATAAGCGTATCCCAGGAGCGGCCACTCGCTGCGGAGGAGGTGCAGGAGCTGGCGGAGGAGATGACTGCTGAAGCTGTGGTAGCAACTGTTGTAGCATAACGGTCAGTTGAGACAGCTGTTGGCCTTGTTGCGCTATCTGTTGTGACTGCTGGGCGACCACCGTGGTGAGGTCAGCGACAACTGGCAGAGGAACTTCAGCGGGATCCATGGCCGGATCTACTGTCACGATGCCGGCTGGCAGGTAGTGGACCCTCTGTGCCAGAGAGGGATTGGCGTGGACCGTGCTAGTGGACCGGTTCTAAGCCACTACTGGTTTTCACCAGAGCCCGCCGCAAAGCGGGATGGTCTTGCTGCGGCGGTAGTGACCAGGTCGTATCCACTAGCAACGGCTCACCTCTCTGGCTGCTGAAGATAGGCGCGGTACAAGGGAGTAGGCAGAAGCAAGGTCGGACGTAGCAGAAGGTCGGGGCAGGCAGCAAGGATCGTAGTCAGGGGCAACGGCAGAAGGTCTGGAAGCACAGGCAAGGAACACACAAGGAACGCTTTCACTGGCACTAAGGCAACAAGATCCGGCAAGGGAGTGCAAGGGAAGTGAGGTAATATAGGGAAGTGCACAGGTGAAAACCCTAATTGGAACCACTGCGCCAATCAGCGGCGCAGTGGCCCTTTAAATCGCAGAGACCCGGCGCGCGCGCGCCCTAGGGAGCGGGGCCGCGCGCGCCGGGACAGAACAGACGGGGAGCGAGTCAGGTAGGGGAGCCGGGGTGCGCATCGCGAGCGGGCGCTACTCGCATCGCGAATCGCATCCCGGCTGGCAGCAGGATCGCAGCGCCCCGGGTCAGAGGACGTGACCGGAGCGCTGCAGCGGAGGGAGTGAAGCGAGCGCTCCGGGGAGGAGCGGGGACCCGGAGCGCTCGGCGTAACAGTGTGTTGACCGTCTGTGGGGGTGATACCTGGCTGAATATAATTTGGAGACAAGTTTATGTCACAGAACAATATTACTGGTTTCCTATCATGTGATTGCACTAACTTACCTCATATTGCCTGTGAGTTCTGAAAACTTTTTGCAGATAATAGCAATCTAACAGATCTTATTTCATTGTTTACATGTATGAAAAATAAACTAAAGAAGCCCTCTGATTGTTTGCTATGGGCAATTGGTAACAATTCACCCTGCACAGGTTTTTGATGAATTGACTCCAGAGTGTTCACAACAGAAATTGGGCTTCAGCATTCTTACTGTTTAATTTATAGTAATGGGTTTGTTTATTGATGCATGTAAACAATAACATAAGAACTGTTTGGTTGCTAATGGCAACTGATCATATCTTCATCTGCACAGGTTTTTATAACTCACTGCCAATTGGAGAGGCAAGCTAGTGCAATCACATGAATGAACACTAGTAATATTGTTCTGTGCTATAAAATTGTATTTGTGAAGCGTGTTTCAGAGTGTTGGTCCCGGCCTCTTAAAGGGGCTAGAACAATGATGGCGAACCTTTTTGAGCCTGAGTGTCCAAACCGTAATGCACGCCAACTTTTTTTCCCTCAAAGTGCCAGCGCAGCAATATAAATCAGAATACTGAGGTTTGAGTTTAGAAAAAACAACTCCTACAGTTGTCATAACTAATTAACATCTTTTGTTTTAAAAAAGAACACAACAACTGTGCTATGTGTTTGAGAGGTGCTGTGTGGGGGTCTGCTGTGTTTATGTAGGTGTGTGGGGGGATGGGGTGCTGTGTGGGGTAGGTGCTGTGTGTGTGTGGGGGGGGGGGGGGGGGTAGGGGTTCTCTGTGTGTGTGTGTGGGGGGGGGGGGGGTTAGGGGCGCTGCAGGTTATTTTTAATACATTTAGAAATGCTCATTTATTTTTTTTTTAACAGTTATCCCCCCCCCTCCTCTCTTCTTCTTACCTTTGGAGAAGGAGGGGGAGGACACAGTCATATGATGGGGAATATAGACTCAGAGGCACCAGCAATATGAGGGGTACTGCTATATGAAATTCATGTAGCCCATGTCCCCCCTCATACAGCCACTGTCCCCCTCTCATACAGCCACATTCCCCCCTCATACAGCCACTGTCCCCCCTCATACAGCCACTGTCCCACTCATACAGCCACTGTCCCCCCTCATACAGTCCCTGTCCCCCTCATACAGTCCCTGTCCCCCCATACAGCCCATGTTCCCCCTCATACACTCCATGTCCCCCCTCATATAGCCCATGTTCCCCTTCATACAGTCCCTGTCCCCCCCTCATACACTCCCTGTCCCCCCTCATACAGTCCCATGTTCCCCCGAATACACTCCCTGTCCCCCCTCATACACTCCCTGCCCCCCCTAATACACTCCCTGCCCCCCCCCTCATACAGCCCATGTTCCCCCTCATACACTCCATCCCCCTCATACAGCCCCTGTGCCCCCTCATAGAGCCCATGTTCCCCCTCATACAGTCCCTGTCCTCCCCCTCATACAGTCCCATGTTCCCCCTCATACACTCCCTGTCCCCCCTCATACAGCCCACTACCTTCATACAACTAATCCTCTCCTTCTCATTATTAAATATTTCAATATATCAAGTGGGGAGGAATAATCTTAATTCTCCCTCCCCATTTCAGGTACCTGGCCTGCACTCTGTTACTTCCTCTCACGCGGCTCCTGCTTTACTATAGAGCGCTGGGAGGAAGTGACTTCCTGCCAGCTCTAAGCACTGCTGGGAGAAAGCCACAGGACTGTACGGGAGCCGGCATCCACCGCAGGGCTGTGAAAGTGAAATGCTGTGCCGAGCCGCTGCGTGATGCCGGGCAGAGCCACCGTGGGAAGCCAGGCCGAGCTGCTGCATGAGCCGGTGACCGGTTAACCAAGTAATTGCCAGATTTGTTCAGATGGCGAACTATGGCCGCGTGCCCACAGACGGGGCTCGGCGTGCCATAGGTTCGCCATCACTGGGCTAGAACATGGCAGCCATATTAAAAAAGTTATCATGACTTAACTTTCTCACAATACATAGCATGTGGGTCCAATGGTATAACATGTAAGGCTCATAACAACATGATGCTGTCAGCATGCACATTTTGTTAGTTTATTTTCATCTAAAATATTCTCATTTAAGATAATAATGGGATATCAGATACATTTTTTTGGGTCATAACTACCACATTTGATTTTAGATGTATATAGCATTTAATGAATGTAATTTAAAAAGTGTAATTAATTATTATTATTTTTTTATTTTAGAAAAGATGGCAGAAAAAATTAAGGCTGTGGAAGAGTATCAGAAGTTACGCAAAGAACTGCAAGATGGTATTTGTATTCCAAATAAATTATATATATATATATATATACATATATATATATATATATATATATATATAAAGACAAGAGAGGGGAGAGCACTCTAAGGGCATATATCACCTGGACTGGAGTGCGGCCAAACCCCGGGTACCTATCTTCGTATCTCCTGCGGGGTGCACACATACAAGCATCAAGTATCGGAAATATGCAATAAAGAAAAACGTAGGTGCACTCACCACTTGGCGGAGACAACTGCATGTCGGGGTCCGGTTCACGGGGAGCTGGGTATCAGCATAGGCACAGGAAGTGTGGCACTCGGAGGCTACGTCGCAATTTCGCACGTAAGTGCGTGCTTCTTCTGGCCTCTCGGGCGGAATAAGCACGCACTTACGTGCAAAACTGCCGGCGTAGCCTCCGAGCGCCACACTTCCTGCGCCTATGCTGATACCCAGTGAACCGGACTCCGACATGCAGTTGTCTCCGCCGAGCGGTGAGTGCACCTATGTTTTTCTTTATTGACTATATTTAAAAATTTGACAGATTAATTGGCATAACACACGTGGCAGATATACTGTAGATTTTCCAAAGGGCAAAGGGTCTCCAAATATAAGAGGAGAGAACTAGTAAGGTGCTATCTTACTGTTACCACTTTTGTTTCCAAAAACAAACAAAGATGTCGATTTTAATTTTAAACTTTTTCTGTAGGAATTTTAACAGAAAAGTTTGAGATCTTTTATCTGACTTACCTAGTACATCTGCGATGTCAAAATGCAAAGGTATTTCAATTATCATCCAGACATATCCAAAATGTTGTCATTAAGTTAGCATTAATGTAATGGATACCTTATGTAATTAAGACACTTATTTTCTAGTAATCTTTTCCTGTTAACTTTTCCATAAATTGTATATGGAATTAGCTTCATCTGTCTTCAATATACAATGTTTTATTATGGCCCATTGTAATTTTAAACCCCAAAGAACATGCAAAGCTTGTGATAGTCCAGCTCTGGATAAGTAAATGATTTTAATCTACAAGGATCATTTCAAACTAGAGATGAGCGAACTTACAGTAAATTTGATTTGTCACGAACTTCTCGGCTCGGCAGTTGATGTCTTTTCCTGCATAAATGAGTTCAGCTTTCAGGTGCTCCGGTGGGCTGGAAAAGGTGGATACAGTCCTAGGAAAGAGTCTCCTAGGACTGCATCCACCTTTTCCAGCCCACCGGAGCACCTGAAAGCTGAACTAATTTATGCAGGATAAAGTCATCAACTGCCGAGCCGAGAAGTTCCTGACGAATCGAATTTACTGTAAGTTCGCTCATCTCTATTTCAAACACCAGAAAAATACAAATTGTTATGTGAAGTTTATGCCCTTCCCAAAAGTCAGTACGGGATTGTACAACATGTTATGCAGTATTTGTGACCTGTCAGGGCTGCTCCCTTTTTGTAGATTGTGTATATTATGTTGTGGGCCATGTAGAGGCTATTGTCTTTTATATACACTATGAATTCGAATCTCTGACAGTATTTAAAAAAAATGTTTCCCTTAGATGCTGCAGAAATATTTGCTGAAATGAAGAAGGCACAGCAACACACACCACAGGTGAAAAATAAACGATTCCCTTTCATGCAAGGCAAAGAGACGTTTTTGATTTTGAAAGTTAATTTATTTTTAACTAACACTTGTGTTATTATTTAAAGTATGATATTAACATATTAAATGAAATCCTCCCACAAAAACATTTGTAAGGCAAATATTTGAAATGATGAAAATTTTTACATTTAGCTATAGCAATTAATCATATTACTCCTCAGTGTATCACCAATGTCCCCCCAAAAATTATTTGTTACTATATTTAACCATGCAAATCCTGTATTTCTCTGCAAAATTTTAATGTATATGTTGTTGTTTTTATTGTCACAGAAAAAGATTGTTCCAATGACATGGAAAATATGATAAAATGGTGTTAGAGGAAGAGCCGCAACAATATTTAATGAAACCAACAGATGCATATGATGAAGTAATTGAAATGGCGATACAGCGGTTGTAAGGGTCACGGCAGGTGGTCCCCCTGGGCCTGTGTGGATGATGACGTGAGCCGTGCCAGGGAGCGGAGACTAAGGTGCCACTGGTTTTCACCATAGCCCGCCGCAAAGCGGGATGGTCTTCCTGTGGCAGGCAGCTCCCAGGTCACTACCCCTGGCATGACCGTCCACACAGGTTTCTGGGATGTAGAGTGGAACACCACTTAATTAAACAAATAAGGCTTGATTAAAACATAACTTTTACTTAATTCGATAAGAAGTTGATAATCATGAGGGGGTACAGAGATGTCAGCAGAGAGTTCCAGAAAAATTAGGCATGTATACATGGCTAAAAAATTGGGTATTTTTGCAGCCGCAGCTGTAGCAGCGCCCAGAAAAATATGCATAAAAAATGCAGCACCAGAGGCCAGAAAAATTAGGCATGTACACATGGCTGAAAAGTAAGAACAAGCGCATATCCAAGAGTCCAGAAGACTTTATAATGCAGGACAGAGAAACAGACAAAGAAATTATTTTCTAAATAAAATTTTTTATCAAATAAAGAAACAGAGTTAATCCCTCTCTGTATTTTATTTTTGAAAATGTAAGTTTAAAAATCACACGCAACAAGCGTTCCTTGGTTTAATGGTTAGTACTCTGGAAAATTCAAGTTTAAATTATCAGAAATTCCAGAAGACTCTATGATGCAGGATGGTGAAAATCACAGAGAAATCCTTTTCCAAATAAAATTTTTCATCAAATCAAGATAAAAGCAGCGGCCAGAAAAATTGCAGCAGCAGAAAAAGTGCAGCACCAGAGGCCAGAAAAATTAGGCATGTACACATGGCTGAAATATAAGAACAAGCGCATATCCCAAAGTCCAGAAGACTCTATGATGCAGGACGGTGAAAATCACATAGAAATCCTTTTCAAAATAAAAATTTTCATCAAATCAAGATGAAAGCAGCGGCCAGAAAAATTGCAGCAGCAGAAAAGTGCAGCACCAGACGCAAGAAAAATTAGGCATGTAAACATGGCTGAAATATAAGAACAAGTGCATATCCAAGAGTCCAGAAGACTCTATAATGCAGGACAGAGAAACACACAAAGAAATTCTTTTATAAATAAAAATTTTCATCAAATAAAGAAACAGAGTTCTTCCCTCTCTGTATTTTACTTTTGAAAATTTAAGTGAAAAAAATCACACGCAACAAGCGTTCCTTTGTGTAATGGTTAGTACTCTTAAAAATTCAAGTTTAAATTATCTTAAAGTCCAGAAGACTCTATAATGCAGGACAGTGAAAAACACAAAGAAATCCTTTTCAAAAGTGCACCATGGCCGTGTAGGAACACCTGAAATGGCCACACACCTTCCTGGACTGCTCCAGGACATCCTGTAAGCCTGTGTACTTGAGCACAAAGCGTTGTAAAATCAGATTACACACATGTGCCATGCACGGCACATGTGTCAACTTGCCCAACCTCAATGCCGCCAACAAATTTGTTCCGTTGTCAAAAACCACCTTGCCGATCTCCAGTTGGTGCCGAGTCAGCTACTGGTCCACCTGTGCGTTCAAGGCAAGTCAACCCCAAGATGGCGTGACACTGCCGTATCCGGGATGTGGAATGGCACCTGGGGAGCTGGGGGGGGGGGTGCCGGTGATGTGGAGCAAGGCGCAGCAGTGGAAGAGGACTCGGCCGAGGAGGTTATGGAAGAGGATGGAGTAGGAGAAGTAGAGGAGGTGGCAGCAGGCCTGCCTGCAACTTGTGGCGGTGTCACCAACTCCTCTGCAGAGCCACGCATTCCATGCTTGGCAGCCGTCACCAGGTTTACCCAATGTGCAGTGTAGGTGATATACCTGCCCTGACCATGCTTTGCAGACCAGGTATCAGTGGTCAGATGGACCCTTGCCCCTACACTGTGTGCCAGACATGCCATAATTTCCTTTTGCACGATGGAGTAAAGGTTGGGGATTGCCTTTTGTGCAAAAAAAATTTGGCCGGGTACCTTCCAATGCGGTGTCCCAATGGCTACAAATTTTTTAAAGGCCTCAGACTCCACCAGCTTGTATGGTAAAAGCTGGCGGGCTAGCAGTTCCAACAAGCCAGCTGTCAGACGCCGGGCTAGGGGGTGACTTTGAGACATTGTCTTCTTGCACTCAAACATCTCCTTGACAGACACCTGACTGTGGGCAGATGAGCAGGAACTGCTCAAGGCGAGAGACAGAGAGGCGGATGGTTGAGAGGGGGCAAGGAGGGCAGCAGTGGTTGACCTTGCTGAAGATGCTGGACCAGGAGGAGGATGGCGGCTTTGGCTTTGTGTGCTGCTTGTACTGACATGTTGATCCCATAGGCGTTTGTGATGTGACATCATGTGCCTTCGCAAAGCAGTTGTGCCTAGGTGGGTGTTGGACTTCCCACGACTCAGTTTCTTCTGGCACAGGTTGCAAATGGCCTCGCTGTTGTCAGAGGCAGACACACAAAAAAAAATGCCACACTGCTGAGCTCTGCGATGACGGCATTCTGGTGGTGCCAACAGCATGCGTTGATTGGCGTCCCGTCTGGCTGACCCCGGGTGCCGATGCATGCTGTCTGACTGTGCCACTAGCTCCTTGCGACGACCTCCCCCTGCTTCCAACTCATCTCCTCCTCCTCTCTGTCTCCCCGTCTGACCTTTCCCCCTCTTCTTCTCTTCTAGCGGGCACCCACGTGGCATCCACGGACACATTGTCATCATCAACACCTTCACCGCTATCTGACACCTCAAGAAAGGAAGCAGCAGCGGGTACAACATCATCATCACACGGTACGTCCATGTGTGTAATGCTGCCTGACTGAGACATATCCCTGTTAACTACATCCTCTGGCAATAATGGTTGTGCATCACTCATGTCTTCAAACTGATGTGTAAATAACTCCTCTGACAGATCAAGTAAAGCTGCTGCTGTGGTGCTATTGTTGGTGGTGGTGGCAGGTGGGCAAGTGGTAGCATGAGAGGTGCCCGAAGCTAAGCTAGAGGAGGAGAAGAACGGTGCATCAAGGTTCCGAGCGGAAGCTGTAGTAGATTGGGTGTCTTGTGATAGCCAGTCAACTAAGTCCTCAGAACTTTGGGGGTTCAGGGTACGTGGCCTCTGAACATTGGCCATTCTAGGGCCAAAGGGAATTCCAGCACCATGACGGCCCCTGCGGGGTAGCCTTCCTCTGCCTGTCATTTTTTTGGTTAAATTTGCACAACTGTCACACCAAATGTGATGTGCACTAGGGTGACACAATTTGCCCTGCAGGCAAAAAAACTGGTAACTTTGACGTGAACTGACAGTGACGACTGGTTTTATTTAACAGCCAAAAAAGTTTTTTATTTTTTTTATTTGCACAACTGTCACACCAAATGTGATTTGCACTAATGTGACAATGAGCAAAAAGCTTGCCAGCGGAGTTCCCTTTTTAAGCAGTGGTCCCCAACCAGGGTGCCTCCAGCTGTTGCAAAACACACGGACTGATATATTTCAGCCCTTTCAATACTGTAGTAGTTTGTTGCTTTAAAGAAAAAAAAGCTTGCCAGCGGAGTTCCCCTTTTATGCAGTGGTCCCCAACCAGGGTGCCTCCAGCTGTGGCAAAACACACGGACTGATATATTTCAGCCCTTTGAATATAGTAGTAGTTAGTTGCTTTAAAGAAAAAAAGCTTGTCAAAGTTGTCTACTGTTTGGTGTACTGTACTAAATTCTTTGCTGTTTTGATGTATGAATTGCGCAATATAAATTTAGAACTGTTCTTTATTTTGCTCAAAGCCTACTTTTTGATAGACTTGTGCCCTAGAAAATTTTTCGTTTCGCTTCGTTTCATTTTTTCGGTTCGGCAATATTTTCGGATTTTTCGGAGCTGTAGTACCTGCATTAATAGACATATAGCGAGTGTAACTTCTGACACCCGCTGCGATCTGTCTATTAATGCAGGTACTACAGCTCCCAGCATGGAGCAGAGTGTACTCCATGTTGGGAGTAGTAGTACTTGTAGTAAAGGAAAGATCACTGCGGGTATCACTCATGACGCCCGCTGCGATGCTCTTGTATAATGTATGGATGCGGCGGCCGCTCTCCTATGGTCCCCTGCATGGCCATATGTATACACATATTCCTATTTCTCACAGAGAGCTGTGATTGGCTGGAACCATCTGGCCAATCACAGCTCTGCGGGAAATATGAATATGTGTATATATACGTGAGTGCAGGGGACCATAGAAGAGCTGCCGCTGCATCTATACATTATACAAGAGGATCGCAAGGGACCCCGGCGATCTGTCAATTAGTACAGGTAACTACTACTTCCATCATGGGACAGTGTGTTCAATGCTGGGAGTAGTTATACTACCTAAAAAATGTAAAGAAAAAGTGAAAAACACGTACATACTACATTTTTATTATTGTCGGCTACATTTTTAGTGCTTTACCCGCTCACATAAATTGATCCCTGTTTAAAAATTTATAAACATTTCATAATAAAAAAGAAACATTTCCTTAGATACAATTTTTTCCATCACTACTGTATCTTTTTTATTATTTTTTTGTTATTAGAATTAATTCTGTACGTTCGTTTACAGATAACGAATGCATTCATTATTTTACTATTCGTATTATCGTGGCTATTCGGGAATGTTCTAAATATGTTTTCGTGCATTCGGATCGGTCCAAATGCCCGAAAACGGTAAAATTCGGTCAATTAGACATTCGTGCCGAACCGAATTGCACATGTCTACTTTTTGATGCACACCTAGACCACTTAGTAGGACAGGTACTAAAGTGTCAGATGCTAGAGCACAAAAATTAAAACAAACTATGTTGCTCACTGTTTTCTAGAAGTGCCCATAATTTATCCAGTCCTTTCCACTTTTTTGTAAATTATTGGAAACTGTGCAAACAATACACCAATCAAACAGGAGTAAAATATATCAACTACCTTACAACAACATTGATAAATGTCCCCCCAAAATTCGACCCTTTATAATGCTTTTTGAATCATTATGTAGGGAATAATCTGATGATTGGTTGCTGGACACATTGCTGGAAAACAGTCCTAGTGGTAATGGCTCATAAGGTGCAGAGCCGGGAGGCGCAGAACGAAATGCACATTAAGTCTCATGCAGCTACCTTGGATTTGCTGGGAAGGCAGATCTCCAAACAAGAGGCTCAGCTAAAAGTCTATGAACAGAAAGTGTCCGAGATGGAGCTACTGAGTAAAGACAATGAGCAGATGAGACAACAACTGCTGTCCCTGGAAGATACTGTCAATAACTTGACAGAATTGCTAGAAAGAGAGAAGATGAACTCCTCTAAACTCAAGAGTGAGCAGCAGAAAAACTTAAAGCTGGAAGGGGACATGAAGGTCCTAAAAGAAGGCAGTGACCAGGCTGCAGCAGAACTGCACAAAGAGAAACTTGCCGTTGGGAGACTTGAAGCGCAAATTGCTCAGTTGTATGAAGAACTCAGAATGAAAACCGAGAGTCTGCAGAAGAAGCTGCTGGAGATGGAAATGCCTCCTCAAAAAGTGTCAGAGTCTGAGCGAAGGGCTCAAGAAACAAAGCAGCTGAAGCAAGTCTCACAAGAAGCTCCGGAGTCTGGATGCAGAGTCTGTGATCAGAAAAATAAAGGCGGTACAGACTTGGATGGTCGGGGCCAGCAAAGCTCACACTACAGTCCAGCCTTTGGTGAGAGAAGGCAGAGGCCTGAAAGGACTACCTTGTTTGCAGCCAGTGTCCAGGGCGTTGCCTTGAGCAACATGAAGAAGGTAGGAGGCTCCAAGGAAGCCTTTGGGACACCAGTTGTGAAGAACAGTTTCTATAAAGTGAAGCTGAAAGTTCCTAAAGACTTACAGCAGATGTGCGTAAAGGAATCGGCTCATAAAGACTTTTCAAAGGCAGTGGAAGCCTTTTCGGTGTCTTATGACTCAGAGAATGCTCAGCTGGTCATCTTGTCTGACAATGAAGTTACCATTAAGAGGGTGAACATGTTGGGTAACATCCATTTCCAAAATCTTCGTACAAAATTGTCTGTGATATCGAGAATCAAAGAAGCCAGAAAGAATCTGGAAAGCTTATGTCTGTCAGTGTCTAGATTCCATGTGCAGTTTGATGTACGAAAAGACTTGATGCGCTCAGTAATCGGCACTCGTGGCACAAATATACAACAAGCAAGGAGAATCCCTGGGGTGACTGCTGTTATTCTTGATAAAGATACATGTACGTGTCATGTGTATGGTGAGAACCAAAATGCTGTGAAGAAGGCAAGAAGTTACCTGGAGTTGGCGGAGGTGGTAATGTGGGTTCCCCGAAACTTGGTGGGAAAAGTCATTGGGAAGAAAGGAAGGCACATTCAGAAGATTGTCGACCAGTCAGCGGTTGTTAGAGTGAGAGTTGAGAGTAATAAGAAGAGCTCCCAAGACGAGGGAATGGTCCCCTTTGTATTCCTGGGCACAAAGGACAGTGTTACTAAAGCAACCATTCTACTGGACTTCCACCTCAAAAGGTTGAAGAAAGTGGACCAACTTCAGCTAACTCGACCAAAGAGAAGGACAGATGCATGGCCGTGTGTGCACTGTCTTTTGAAGACAAGTGCTCATCCCCGGTGGTCTGAGCAGAGGGGGGAGGGGGGGGGGGATATGTGACAGTGTGGCAAGGAAAGGGTGCATTTCCCACACTGATCCTGCAGAAATCTCCACCTGTGGACTAATCAATGAGGCAGCAGAAAGGGGAAGGGTCCTTAAAAGCAAGAGAAACAGAATAATCTGGGCTCTCCCCTAGACAGAAGTGGCTGTTAGAGGGGGGAGACACAGTGTCCAGTGCCAGGCGGGCACAGCAAGGGCTGCTGAGGACACAAGCGTGGACTCCCGGAGTGAGAGACGCGGCTCCTGTAACATATAGCAGGTGGCTGTACGAATGGGACTTTATGTTCAAATGTGAACTGTGTCTTATAAGGCTGCAGGACTTATTGTGTTTAAACTGACAGGGAAAAGCCCATCAGTTATTAGTCAGGGCATGCTACATGTGTAGTGAGTGGCTAGGCGGCCTAGGAGTTATTTTTATGTTTTGTTTATTTTATTTATCCTGCACCCCGTTTAATAAACCTGGTGAGGAGCCAGAATTGCAGAAAGGACTTGCTGTTTGCCGGTTTATTGTGGAAAAACGTGTCCTTTGGCTACGGCAAAGGACGAACCCAGAGTGAAACCCTTTACAATTGTGAAATAAAAATTAATCTTGGAATACCCCTTTATGGTTCCATGTTGGGTTTTATGTCACGTACCTCAAAGGTAATTAATCTTTATACATTTTCTTTATTTTTAATTAATTTATTTTTTCGATTATCCATTTTATCTGATTTTTTTTAAATAAAGATAAAAATGTTAGAGAATGTTGAAATAGAAGATGCTTATGTTCCAATGTTCCCATATAAACACATGTATATACAAATTACATTTTTACAGAGAAAAAGGCTTACAGTCGACTAGTATGTATACTATCCAAATTACAAAGAATAACCTCTTGTCAAAAAATAGGGTAAAATAGTGTGATAGTGTTTTCCAGTCTACCTATAAATTGATTACCCAGATCCGTGTAGATGTTGAAGAAACGTACCGCAAACCTAGATTATTGCAATGTACATTTAACTGTGCTTGTTTTATCTCTGAATACTACATGTATGGATACACCTTAATAAAATGGGAATGGTTGATGATATTAACTTCCTGTTTGTGGCACATTGGTATATGTGAGGGGGGGGGGAAACTTTTCCAGATGGGTGGTGACCATGGTGGTCATTTTGAAGTCAGCCATTTTGAATCCAACTTTAGTTTTTTCAATAAGAAGAGGGTCATGTGACACATCAAACTTATTGGGAATTTCACAAGAAAAACAATGATGTGCTTGGTTTTAACGTAACTTTTTCCTTTCATGAGTTATTTACAAGTTTCTGACCACTTATAAAATGTGGGAAAAAAAAATATATATAAAATATATAAAAACCAGTCCTCTAAAGCACTAGGGGTATGAAAAAAGAAAATGAGTGAATACCCCTATTCACTCATTTTCTTTCTTTCTTTTTTCATACCCCTAGTGCTTTAGAGGACTGGTTTTTATATATTTTATATATATATTTTTTTTCCTATATTAGATTAGGCCCCTTGGGTGGGGGTACCACCTTTAACCTCAAGCACTATACTCTCTCTATATCATAAGTGAGCTACACATTATTATCTTTTCACTTATAAAATGTGTTCAATGTGCTGCCCATTGTGTTGGATTGTCAATGCAACCCTCTTCTCCCACTCTTCACACACTGATAGCAACACCGCAGGAGAAATGCTAGCACAGGCTTCCAGTATCTGTAGTTTCAGGTGCTGCACATCTCGTATCTTCACAGCATAGACAATTGCCTTCATATGACCCCAAAGATAAAAGTCTAAGGGGGTCAGATCGGGAGACCTTGGGAGCCATTCAACTGGCCCACGACGACCAATCCACTTTCCAGGAAACTGTTCATCTAGGAATGCTCGGACCTGACACCCATAATGTGGTGGTGCACCATCTTGCTGGAAAAACTCAGGGAACGTGCCAGCTTCAGTGCATAAGGAGGGAAACACATAATCATGTAGCAATTTCACCTATCCAGTGGACTTGAGGTTTCCATTGATAAAGAATGGTCCCACTATCTTTGTACCCCATATACCACACCATACCATCAATTTTTGTGTTCCAACAGTCTTGGAGGGATCTATCCAATGGGAGTTAGTGTCAGACGAATAGCGGTGGTTTTGTTTGTTAACTTCACCATTCACATAAAAGTTTCCCTCATCACTGAACAAAATCTTCAGCGTAAACTGAGGGTCCTGTTCCAATTTTTGTTTTGCCCATTCTGCAGCACCTGAAACTACGGATACTGGAAGCCTGTGCTAGCATTTCTCCTGCGGTGTTGCTATCAGTTTGTGAAGAGTGGGAGAAGAGGGTTGCATTGACAATCCAACACAATGGGCAGCACATTGAACACATTTTATAAGTGGTCAGAAACTTGTAAATAACTCATGAAAGAATAAAGTTACATTAAAACCAAGCACATCAATGTTTTTCTTGTGAAATTCCCAATAAATTTGATGTGTCACGTGACCCTCTTCCTATTGAAAAAACAAAAGTTAGATTCAAAATGGCCGACTTCAAAATGGTAGTCATGGTCACCACACATCCTGAAAAGTTTCCCCCCTCACATATACTAATGTGCCACAAACAGGAAGTTAATATCCCCAACCATTCCCATTTTATTAAGGTGTATCCATATAAATGGCCCACCCTGTATATCCAACTGTCACACCATCTATCATTTCACGTTGGCACTGACACACTTATGAATAGTCATTTCCTCAGTGAGTGGGGATACACAAAAGGCAACTATCTCACTTGACTAATTGAAATCAATGAGATATGCCCCGGGTCTTGAGGGGATACGGGAGGGCTCGGTCATCCCTCCTCACAGCTGAATTTATTTACTGTATGTTGTAAATGTACTGTGAACCCACCTTACAATTATCAAAAATTAAATTTGTATTTCTAATAATGTTGGTTTAACATTTTTTTTTTCAAACAGAAAGTTTACTTAAGATAAGTTGATATTTTAACATTAATAGATAATATGTTGTTGATTACTTGTTTTATGTTTGTGGTACAGAATTAAGCTTGTCAAATTTCTTGAAAATAACAAGATAGTCATGAAGACTCGTCTGTTTGGGTACCATTTTGCCTCAGTTATCAGCCACGACTCTGTACCCGTTACTGAAAACAAATTTGCAATTCACTCATCCCTCTCAGCAATCTCTACACTCATTCAGCCTAAAAACCTTCCTCTCTCCTACCTAATCCTAAACTCCCTCAGACAATTCTTCCTCATACCAAACTGACTCTCAGCCTGCATATGCGAAATAGAAAGTGAACAACATGTGTTACAGAG
Organism: Hyla sarda; assembly: GCF_029499605.1. NCBI lineage: Eukaryota > Metazoa > Chordata > Amphibia > Anura > Hylidae > Hyla > Hyla sarda. Next base: position 226,328,232 of record NC_079189.1, read on the forward strand.
CCTATATAGCATAGCCAATATTGAACAGCATGTCTAGCTGAGCCTGTATAGCATAGCCGACACTATACAGGGGTTTTCAATTCAATGTTTCACTGTCATCAGTGTGTATCATCCCATATATTTTGTTTTTAAAAATACCTTTCTTCACGATCGTAATAAACATCCATACCGGTTAGGTTATACAAGCTGTGCTGTGTTGGCTCTGCTATACAACAGGTAGATTATCCAGAGGTCCGGCGCTGAATAATCTGAGGTGTGAGCGAGCCTTTTTTTCCGGAAGGTGGAGAGAGTAAGGAGTTTAGGCTCAACCAATATGTAGATGGTTGTGAGTGACGAGTGAGTTGTGACTTAGGTTTGATTGACGGGACATAGTAGTGGCACATGACTGTATATGTTATGAAATCCACAACGTACTATACACATAGATAGAGATTTAAATAAATCTATAAAAATGCTAATAAATATTCGTGTTTTTTCCTGCTTCCATGCAGGGCTAGTAGTACAATTGTAAAGCATCAATTTATCGTTGGTTTTACTGTGGAATAAAAGCTAAAATCATGATTGCCCTAATGTTTTATATGATGTATTTCATGAATTGTGTATTATTTACTGTATGTATTCATTGTGTAAATGCCAATTTTAATTAAATATATAATTCATTATATCCATTTCAGAATATTGATTTAAGTAGTCAAGAAACTCCAGGAGTACAAAAAAAGTCTGTGAATGAGGCTTGTGCTGCTACTCCACCTGCAACTTTGATCCCCCCTGGTAAGTATTTATTTAAATTTCTTTATTTCTTAATTTTTTTCTAAAGTTTTAATGAATTTATGAAAAAAATTTAAATTGCAGAATATATGCCTTGTGTGCCCTATGTGGATGCAGATCAAATTAAATACCACCCTAATAAGGTGATTGGCAGTGGTTCATTTGGTTCCGTATCCATTGGATCCTATCAAGGAACACCTGCTCCTATAAAAAGAATTTAGATGACTGAACACAATTGTGATATCATGCACGAAATCCTGGTTTGTTTGTAAGTATATGTTCATTTTTAATTGCTTTTTTTTTTAAATTTAGAAACACTGTAGTTGCATGCTACTTTTTAAAAAGGGCCACAGTTAACACGCTTTAACATTCCATGTATTTCCAGAAGACTATCTCATCCAAACATAATTCGTTTTATGGCAGCTGATAAAAGTGAATCTTTTCTACTAATTGCCAAAGAATATATACATGGGGCAAGTCTTGACAAAGTTCTGCATTCTTCTGAAACCACCCTGAAGGTATTTTTTTTTCTTTCTTTTTTCATATTAATAATTTACCTACTGTTTACTTATCCAATTTAATTACATTTATGGGTAACTTACCATTTTTTTGTTTTCGAATAGTAAGTCATTATAAAAAATTTTGTGTAGCTTGACCCTGAAGTAAAATATATGTGGCTTTTGAAATGTCCTTGGCCGTGGAATACATTTACTCTAAGAACACCTCCAACATTCTTGTGAGTTTAAAAACATTTTTTGGGTATATTTATTTATTTTTATCATGCTTTTCCAGGGTTTTGAGTCTAGTTGTTTTAATAATATTTTCAATTTTTAATTGTGGGGTTAATAATTTTTAGTAAGATGAAAAAAAATTATGGAGACATTAAAGGAAACCTGTCACTAGTGTCACCAGCACTAACCGACAGGTAGTGCAGGTGACACTGATGACAACGGTGTCTTGCTCTGTGCACCGGCTTGGGGAATGGGCGGAGCTTACTGACGTAACCGCTGCTGTTCCAACAGAGAGCAGCAGCGGTGAGGTCACTAAGCTCCGCCCATGCCCCAAGCTGGTGCCCAGAGCGAAGATACCGGAGAAGATTACAGGAGAGCCACACCACGGACCGGTACAAGGGGAGTACCGTTGTCATCAGTGTCACCTGCACTACCTGTCAGTACTGAAAGGCTAGTGCAGGTGATACTGAGGACAGGTTTCCTTTAATGAAAAACAGGGTAGAGTAAAAGTTGATCATAGCAACCTACCTTGTTTAATTTTCTTACACCATTTTAAAAAGTACATAACAAATCTTGTTTCTGTGGGCTACTGTTTAACATAAACTCTGTTCAACCTTTCTAAAATATGTACTCAAAGTCTCTGATTTACATAATGACAATATTGAAAAGGCAGAACATTTCTTGACATGGAAATGTGTTTACTTAATTACTGAATCTTCGGAACTCTGTGTTAACAGCCTCTACTCTGCATAAGCAAAGAAATGCTCGTCATTTGTAAGGATGAGCCATAATATTTTACGTAACTGACCTATTAATTTATCATCAGTAATTCCCATTTTTTTTTTCCAACAATATACCTCTAGCTATTGTTATTGTGAGTTAACATTGTGTGATTTTAGGATACAATCATGAAGAGTTTGGGTCTACATCTTAAATAACTGAAATATTGTAATTTAAGGATCTTTAGCAAACGTAATAACTCATTTATTTTTCTCCTTTGACAGATTGAAGAAACAAGTAAGAAAGCTTATCTGACTGACTGGGGTCTGGCAAACATTTGGGATTCTGTGCTCCTGAACAGAGGAAGTAGAATATCCGAAGTGTTCAGTGGACCTCTAGGAGGAACTACTATTTATATGGCTCCTGAATGTTTGATAAAATATGGAAATTGTACATTAAAGTCAGACATGTGGTCCCTTGGAATTACATTACTTGAATTGTTTACTAATAAAATCCCATGGCAAGTGAAACATTGTCAAGAGTTACATAGTCTGATGTACGAGGAATGTTTTCCTCATGCCATGGAACATTTAGAGTCTAAATATATGGACATAATTGGTAGCTGCTTTACGTACTCAACTAGTTCTAGGCTTACAGCAGGAAAGCTTGTTACTTTTTTAAAGACTGCAAATTTCATAGATTTGAAATAACACTATGGATTCTTGTGGTGAAGTTAGTTCAATACAAAAATGTACAAACATGAAAGATGGCAGCCAGCATTAATGACATTTCAACCTCATTTGTTTATCCCACCATTGCTGGCTTTACAGACGGCTAAATTGCCTAATAAGTTTTACCACTTTTTAGTCTATTATATTGATCCTGACAATTGTTATTAGCCATCCTATTTCAGGCTAATGCGTTATGCTGTATATTCCAGGGAGATGTTCCTGCTTGTGTGGCTGTTGAGGCTATGAATTTATTAATTTCTTTTTAACCTGGTCTTAATTGGTCCCGTGTCAAAGGAACTATACTTAGCAGGTAATACTGTAGTCACGGACCCTACACTTGGAAAACGGCGTGCATTCATCTTCTTTTATCTTTGCTTTAGGAACGCTATCCCTCAAACAATTGTAGGGTCCATCTATAAAGCCTCAAAATCCACATAAGCAGGAACATCACCCTGGGACATACAGCATAACGCTTTTCCATGAAATAGGATGGCTGATAACTATTGATTGGTTCAATGTAAGTGAAAAGTTTAAAAAATTCTAATTTCTGCTAGATTTAGCCTTCTGTAAAGCTTCCCTGTTGGGATAAATAAATGAGGTTGATATGCCATTAATGCAATTTTTTAATCAACTGGTGCCAGACAGTTAAACAGATTTGTAAATTACTTCTATTAAAAAATCTTTACCCTTCCAGTACTTATTGGCAGCTGTATGCTACACAGAAAATTGCCTTTTTTTTCATTTCTTTTTCGTCTTGTCCACAGTGCTCTCTGCTGACACCTGATGCCCGTTTCAAGAACTGTCCAGAGCAGGAGAAAATCCCCATAGCAAACCTATGCTGCTCTGGACAGTTCCTGACACGGACAGAGGTTTCAGCAGAGAGCACTGTGGACAAGACAAAAATTAAATTCAAAATGAATAGAATTTCCTCTGTAGAATACAGCTGCTAATATGTACTGAAAGGATTGAATTTTTTTTAAATAGAAGTAATTTACAAATCTGTTTAACTTTCTGGCACCAGTTCATTTAAAAAAAAAAAAAAAAAGTTTTCCACCGGAGTACCCCTTTAAGTCACAGTTAGGTCAGCTATTTAGCAAGCAGCTACTTTGTTTTGAAAATCAGGGTTTTCCAAAAATTCCCCACTTTGACTTTAGCATTTTTCAAAACTAGAAGAATCATAACTTTGTCAAAGCTTTGCACCACTGTTTATTCTCAGAGATAGAACTATAAAGATTCTAGAGCAATACCCCAACACAGTTAAAGGTGTACTCCGCCCCTGGCATCTTATCCCCTATCCAAAGGATAGGGGATAAGATGTTAGATCGCCGCAGTCCCGCTGCTGGGGACCCCGGGGATCGCCGCTGCGGCACCCCGCCATCATTACAGCACAGAGCGAGTTCGCTCTGTGCGTAATGACGGGCGATACAGGGGCCGGAGCAGCGTGACGTCACGGCTCCGCCCCTCATGACATCACGGCCTGTCCCCTTAATGCAAGTCTATGGCAGGGGGCTTGACGACCGCCACACCCCCTCCCATAGACTTGTATTGACGTAACGATGCTCCGGCCCCTCTATTGCCCGTCATTACGTGCAGAGCGATCTCGCTCTGCGCAGAAATGATAGCGGGGTGCTTCAGCAGCGATCCCCGGGGTCCCCAGCAGCGGGACCCCGGCGATCTGACATCTTCTCCCCTATCCTTTGGATAGGGGATAAGATGTCTAGGGGCGGAGTACCCCTTTAAATACTTGGTCATCAGGTGTATGTTTTTGGAAAGGTTAGACTACGTTGTAACATCTAAATAGTCTAATAATATGTAATATATAGTAGTGCTTTCGTGTTAATTTTATAACATCTTGCATACTACAGTCTACAGCTTTATTGTCTTCACGACTATGGTGCATAACAGGTCTGGCTGGTCCACAAAAAATGATTGTTTGCCAGAAAAGGCAAAGATCTTGGTTATGTTTGACTATTATCCCACACAGTACAAGCCTTCACAAATAGGTTATATGTTGCACTGAAGGAGACACATTCTATTGAACCAGTTTGACTTTATTCACCATAAATAAGTAGACAAGTGAAAAGTAGACTTAAAGGGGTACTCTGCTGCTCAGCATTTGGAACAAACTGTTTCGGACGCTGGAGCTGGCACTGGGGAGCTCGTGATGTCATAGCCCCACCCCCTTGTGATGTCACATCCCACCCCCTCAATGCAAGTCTATGGGAGGGGGAGTGGCAGACATCATGCCACCGCCCATAGACATGCATTGAGGGGACATCATGAGGGGGCGGGGCTATGACATCACAAGCTCCCGGCATCGGCTCCAGCATTCAGAACAGTTTGTTTCAAATGCTGAGCAGTGGAGTACCCCTTTACGTACATGAGAAAGATATTTATAATATTTATAGTGTTTTATGGCTTGTTCCTGACATTGTCTTAAAATGTAAATACTGTTCCTTTTACATGTTATGTCTGCATTTTTATACATGTATTATTTTACAGCATTTATCAATAATCCATTTGACAGCTGTAAATGCTGTATTGATAAATGCTGCTACAATCAGACACACTGCAATATGTGAGTCGCTGCGTGCATGCGCAGTATACTCGCACATCGCGGCAGCTCTCGGCCTAGCTCATTGAGCAGGGGAAGCGGCCGCGATGTGTGTGAGTAGACCGTGCATGCGTGGCGACTCGCACATCGCAGTGTGTCTGCTGGGAGCGGCGTATTGCCGCTCCAAGAAGGCACATTTAAGGGCACCATACAAAGGTCCTTCAGTGGCGGATCTGCAGCGTAAAATACGCTGTAAATCCGCACGTGTGAACGTACCCTTAGTGTTTAAAAACTAAAAAATATGTAACTTCTGGAAATCAAACAGTTCAGCATTAAGTATAGGAAAACACTAACCGACCTACACATCTGTTACAAAACTGGGTGTGTATGTATCTACACATCTACAAAGAATATTTATTGAATAAAGTAGGGACACATTGTTGGACATAAACCTGTCCCCAAGAATACTTGATGATTTGCCCACAGCAACCAATCAGATCACATATTTTTTTATAGGCCTTGTAAAAAAATGTAAGCTATCTGGTTGCTATGGCCAACTCAGCAATTTTAACTCTGGACTGGTTTAGATAAATCTCCCCCAATGTGATTGTGTGTTATGTCCATTTTGCCTCTGTCCAGGTTTCAATTAATCTACCACACTGTGTCATCACTTAACTTGATGTTTAACAATAACAACTTATGTTAAAATCTAATTGGCTGTTTTGCCAGCAATATCATTTATTGAACAGTCAAGTGATTGAAAAACCTGAAAGGGATTAATAAGGAAGTAAATGTGGTGCGTTAGAATTGTCATGTCTGTCAACAACTAAACGTCGGCCTGAATGACGGTCCGGGTCATTGCTCTGCTCCATATGTTCTCGATGACGCAGCCAGTCAATAAGGCCAAGGGGTTGTCGCTGACGGACATGCCGGAACTATGTGAATGGGGCTACCAGCACAGGGCACAAGTTACTGGCTCAGCGTGGAGAAGATTCTAAATTTATCTTTACCATCACTGGGAGAAGAAATGTCCCTGAGGCATAGTGCAGATGAAGATGTTACCCTAAATAATGCTTTGAAAAGATTGGTATATGGTAAAACCTGATGCTAGATTACCTTTCAAGAAAAAACGTTATCACTGGAACCCCACTGCATCTGACTGTAATTCAATCCGATCTTCAACAAGGCCATGAAAAAGAGCTTATACTCATGGGGGGAGATTAATCAAAACCTATCCAAAGGAAAAGTTGCTGACTTGCCCCTAGCAAACAGATTGCGTCTTTGATTTTTCAATAGGCCTCTGAAAAATAAAATAAAAAATATCTGGTTGCTATGGGCAACTCAGACACTTTTCCTCTGGATAGGTGTTGATAAATCTCCATGATTTTTTTTGCTGCCTTTCAGTAATAGCGCCCGCATATACTATAACAGTGATGTTAGTGCTGCCTGTTAGTAAAAGTGCTCATATTATTCTTTATACAGTAATAGTTTTCCTCTTAATGCCCCGCAATGTAATAATGCCCCTTCTGTGCCCCTTACTGTGTAATAATGCCCACCTTTATGCTCCTTATTGTACTACAGATCATGGCGCAAAAAATAAGCCCTCATGCAGCCCTGTGTACGGAAAAATGAGAAGGGGTCAGCTTTTAACCTCTTAAGGACCAGGCCATTTTACACCTTAAGGACCAGAGCGTTTTTTGCAAATCTGACCACTGTCACTTTAAACATTAATAACTCTGGAATACTTTTAGTTATCATTCTGATTCTGAGATTGTTTTTTGTGACATATTCTACTTTAACTTAGTGGTAAAATTTTATGGTAACTTGCATCCTTTCTTGGTGAAAAATCCCCAAATTTGATGAAAAAAATGAAAATGTTGCATTTTTCTAACTTTGAAGCTCTCTGCTTGTAAGGAAAATGGATATTCAAAATAACTTTTTTTTGGGTTCACATATACACTATGTCTACTTTAAGTTTGAATCATAAAATTTATGGGTTTTTACTTTTGGAAGACACCAGAGGGCTTCAAAGTTCAGCAGCAATTTTGAAATTTTTCACAAAATTTTCAAACTCACTATTTTTCAGGGACCAGTTCAGTTTTGAAGTGGATTTGAAGGGTCTTCATATTAGAAATACCCCATAAAAGACCTCATTATAAAAACTACACCCCCAAAGTATTCAAAATGACATTCAGTAAGTGTATTAACCCTTTAGGTGTTTCACAGGAATAGCAGCAAAGTGAAGAAGAAAATTCAAAATCTAAATTTTTTACACTCGCATGTTCTTGTAGACCCAATTTTTGAATTTTTGCAAGGGGTAAAAAGGAGAAAATTTTTCCTTGTATTTGAAACCCAATTTCTCTCAAGTAAGGACATACCTCATATGTCTATGTTAATTGTTCAGCGGGCGCAGTAGAGGGCTCAGAAGGGAAGGAGCGACAAATGGTTTTTGGGGGGCATGTCACCCTTAGGAAGGCCCCTATGGTGCCAGGTCAGCAAAAAAAACAAAAACACATGGCATACCATTTTGGAAACTAGACCCCTCAGGAAACGTAACAAGGGGTAATGTGAACCTTAATACCCTACAGGTGTTTCACGACTTTTGCATATGTAAAAAAAAAAAGTTTTTTTTACCTAAAATGCTTGGTTTCCCCAAATTTTTACATTTTTAAAAAGGGTAATAGCAGAAAATACCCCCCAAAATTTGAAGCCCAATTTCTCCCGATTCAGAAAACACCCCATATGAGGTGAAAAGTGCTCTGCTGGCGCACTACAGGTCTCAGAAGAGAAGGAGTCACGTTTGGCTTTTTGAAAGCAAATTTTGCTCTGGGGGCATGCCGCATTTAGGAAGCCCCTATGGTGCCAGAACAGCAAAAAAAAAACACATGGCATACCATTTTGGAAACTAGACCCCTCGCGGAACGTAACAAGGGGTAATGTGAACCTTAATACCCTACAGGTGTTTCACGACTTTTGCATATGTGAAATTTTTTTTTTTTAACCTAAAATGCTTGTTTTCCCAAAACTTTTACATTTTTAAAAAGGGTAATAGCAGAAAATACCCCCCAAAATTTGTAACACAATTTCTCCTGAGTACGGCAATACCCCATATGTGGCCCTAAACTGTTGCCTTGAAATACGACAGGGCTCCAAAGTGAGAGCGCCATGCGCATTTGAGGCCTAAATTAGGGACTTGCATAGGGGTGGACATAGGGGTATTCTACGCCAGTGATTCCCAAACAGGGTGTCTCCAGCTGTTGTAAAACTCCCAGCATGCCTGGATAGTCAGGGGCTATCTGGCAATACTGGGAGTAGTTTCTTAGCAACAGCTGGAGGCTCCGTTTTGGAAACAGTGGCGTACCAGACGTTTTTAATTTTTATTGAGGAGGGGAGGGGGGCTGTGTAGGGGTATGTGTATATGTAGTGTTTTTTACTTTTTACTTTATTTTGTGTTAGTGTAGTGTAGTGTTTTTAGGGTACAGTCACACAGGCGGGGGTTCACAGTAGTTTCTCGCGGGCAGTTTGAGCTGCGGCAGAAAATTTGCCGCAGCTCAAACTTGCAGCCGGAAACTTACTGTAAACCTCCGCCCATGTGAGTGTACCCTGTACATTCACATTGGGGGGGGGGGGGGGGGAGCTGTAGTTATACAACAGCTGAAGGTACACTTTTCCATAGAAAAAATGTGCCTCCAGCTGTTGCAAAACTATAAGTCCCACCATGCCCATAAGGGAATGCTGGGAGTTTTTGGTGGTCTGCCTCCTGCTGTTGCATAACTACAGCTACCAGCATGCCTTTTTGCATGCTGGGAGCTAAGCAACAGCAGGAGGCTGTCACTCACCTCCTACTGCTGCTCCGGGACACAGGTAAGTCCCTCGCCGCCGTCGCTCCTGGGGCCCCGATCCCAACAGGGATGCCAGGAATCGGGGTCCCCAGCTGCCGGGGTCCAGGTCCCGCACCCGCTCACGTCCTCTGGAAGAGGGGCGGAGCGGGTTGTGGGAATGACACCCGCAGCAGGTGACCTGATTGGTCGGCCGGTAAACCGGCCGACGAATCAGGGCGATCGTGAGGTGGCACCAGTGCCACCTCACCCCTGCTGGCTATGGCTGTTTGGGGCCGTCAGAGACGGCCCCGATCAGCCAGTAATTCCGTGTCACCGGGTCACTGGAGACCCAATTGACCCGGAATCACCGCAGATCGCTGGACTGAATTGTCCAGCGATCTGCGGCCATCGCCGACATGGGAGGGCATAATGACCCTCCTGGGCGATATGCCGCGATGCCTGCTGATTGATTTCAGCAGGCATCCGGCTCCGGTCCCCAACCGGCTAGCGGTGGGGGACCAAAATTCCCACGGGCGTATGGATACGCCCTGCATCCTTAAGGACTCGGAATGCAGGGCGTATCCATACGCCATGCATCCTGAAGAGGTTAAACTAGTACAATAATAGAAACACATATAATTTGGGGATCATTTAAATTGTATGGACCCACAGAATAAAGAGAACCTGTCAGTTTTATCATAAAGTGCACAGCATGAAATTTAAAATCCTTCAAAATTTGCAAAATTGCAGCTTTCTTTTCAATGGTTGTGCCATACATTTTATGGTAGAATGAAAGGTGTCATTACAAATTACAATTGATGTGCAAAAAAAAAACATG